>NW_026893710.1:300000-521866 GCF_032452875.1 Bos javanicus
ATCACGTGACTGAGAGGCGCTGATCACGTGACTGAGGGGCGCTGATCACGTGCCTGAGAGGCGCTGATCACGTGGCTATCATGCACTGATCACGTGCTTCAGGAGGCAATAATCAAAGAGCTGAGCAGGCACTAATCACTTGGCTAAGAGGGCACTAATCACGGAGAGGAGCAGGAAATCGTCAAGGAGCTGAGCAAACTGTAATGAAGTGGTTAAGCAGACTCTAAACACGTGACGCAGCAGGCTCTACACCCGTGACTGAGCAGACACAATTTGGGCAGCTCAGCAGACACCAATGGTGCAGCTCAGCAGACACAAATGGTGCAGCTCAGCAGACACCAATCATGCAGCTCAGCAGGCAATACTCATGGAGCTGAGCAGGCAGGAATCACTCAGCTCAGCAGGCAAAGATCAAGGAGCTGAGCAGACTGCCATTAAGTGGCTAAGCAGACTCTAAACACGTGACTCAGCAGGCTTGACACCCGTGACTGAGCACACACGAATCTTGCAGCCCAGCAGACAATACTCCTGGAGCTGAGCAGGCAGGAATCACGCAGCTCAGCAAACAGTAATCAAGGAGCTGAGCAGGCACGAATCACGCAGCTCAGCAGGCAATAATCCTGGAGCTGAGCAAGCAGGAATCACGCAGCTCAGCAGGCAATAATCAAGAAGCAGAGCAGGCAGGAATCAGGCAGCTCAGCAGCCAATAAGCAAGAAGCTAGCAGTCAGGAATCGCGCAGCTCAGCAGGCAATAATCATGGAGCTGAGCTGGCAGGAATCACGCAACTCAGCAGGCAATACTCACGGACCTGAGCAGGCAGGAATCACGCAACTTAGCAGGCAATAATAGTTGGAGCTGAAGGCTGTAATGAACTGGATAAGCAGACTCTAATCACGTGATTCAGCCGGCTCCTCTCTGGGGACAGAGCAGGCACTTATTATGCAGCTCAGCAAGCAAAAATCATGGAGCTGAGCAAGCAGGAATCACGCAGCTCAGCAGGCAATAATCATGGAGCTGAGCAAACAGGAATCACGCAGCTCAGCATGCAATAATCAAGAAGCTGAGCAGGCAGGAATCACCCAGCTCAGCAGGCAATAAATATGGAGCTGAGCAAGCAGGAATCACGCAGCTCAGCAGGCAATAATCAAGAAGCTGAGCAGGCAGGAATCACGCAGCTTAGCAGGCAATAATCATGGAGCTGAGCAGACTGTAATGAAGTGGCTAAGCAGACTCTAATCACGTCACTCAGCCGGCTCCTAACCCGGTCTTGAGCAGGCACTAATCACGCAGCTGAGCAGGGACTAATCACACAGCTGATCAGGCACGAGTCAGGCAGCTGAGCAGAGATTAAGCATGCAGCTGAGCAAGCGCTAATCCCTTGATTCAGCAGACCCTGATCATGTGACTGAGCAGGCCCTGATCACGTGGCTGAGCATGCACGGATCACGTGACTGAGCATGCACTGATCACGTGACTGAGAGGCACTGATCACGTGACTGAGCATGCACTGATCACGTGACTGAGAGGCACTGATCACGTGACTGAGAGGCGCTGATCACGTGACTGAGGGGCGCTGATCACGTGACTGAGAGGCGCTGATCACGTGGCTATCATGCACTGATCACGTGCTTCAGGAGGCAATAATCAAAGAGCTGAGCAGGCACTAATCACTTGGCTAAGAGGGCACTAATCACGGAGAGGAGCAGGAAATCGTCAAGGAGCTGAGCAAACTGTAATGAAGTGGTTAAGCAGACTCTAAACACGTGACGCTGCAGGCTCTACACCCGTGACTGAGCAGACACAATTTGGGCAGCTCAGCAGACACCAATGGTGCAGCTCAGCAGACACAAATGGTGCAGCTCAGCAGACACCAATCATGCAGCTCAGCAGGCAATACTCATGGAGCTGAGCAGGCAGGAATCACTCAGCTCAGCAGGCAAAGATCAAGGAGCTGAGCAGACTGCCATTAAGTGGCTAAGCAGACTCTAAACACGTGACTCAGCAGGCTTGACACCCGTGACTGAGCACACACGAATCTTGCAGCCCAGCAGACAATACTCCTGGAGCTGAGCAGGCAGGAATCACGCAGCTCAGCAGACAGTAATCAAGGAGCTGAGCAGTCACGAATCACGCAGCTCAGCAGGCAATAATCCTGGAGCTGAGCAAGCAGGAATCACGCAGCTCAGCAGGCAATAATCAAGAAGCAGAGCAGGCAGGAATCAGGCAGCTCAGCAGCCAATAAGCAAGAAGCTAGCAGTCAGGAATGGCGCAGCTCAGCAGGCAATAATCATGGAGCTGAGCTGGCAGGAATCACGCAACTCAGCAGGCAATACTCACGGACCTGAGCAGGCAGGAATCACGCAACTTAGCAGGCAATAATAATTGGAGCTGAAGGCTGTAATGAACTGGATAAGCAGACTCTAATCACGTGATTCAGCCGGCTCCTCTCTGGGGACTGAGCAGGCACTTATTATGCAGCTCAGCAAGCAAAAATCATGGAGCTGTGCGGGCAGGAATCACGCAGCTCAGCAGGCAATAATCATGGAGCTGAGCAAACAGGAATCACGCAGCTCAGCAGGCAATAATCAAGAAGCTGAGCAGGCAGGAATCACGCAGCTCAGCAGGCAATAATCATGGAGCTGAGCAGACTGTAATGAAGTGGCTAAGCAGACTCTAATCACGTCATTCAGCCGGCTCCTAACCCGGTCTTGAGCAGGCTCTAATCACGCAGCTGAGCAGGGACTAATCACACAGCTGATCAGGCACGAGTCAGGCAGCTGAGCAGGGATTAAGCATGCAGCTGAGCAAGCGCTAATCCCTTGATTCAGAAGACCCTGATCACGTGACTGAGCAGACCCTGATCACGTGGCTGAGCATGCACTGATCACGTGACTGAGCATGCACTGATCACGTGACTGAGAGGCACTGATCACGTGACTGAGAGGCACTGATCACGTGACTGAGCATGCACTGATCACGTGACTGAGAGGCACTGATCACGTGACTGAGAGGCGCTGATCACGTGACTGAGGGCGCTGATCACGTGACTGAGAGGCGCTGATCACGTGGCTATCATGCACTGATCACGTGCTTCAGGAGGCAATAATCAAAGAGCTGAGCAGGCACTAATCACTTGGCTAAGAGGGCACTAATCACGGAGAGGAGCAGGAAATCGTCAAGGAGCTGAGCAAACTGTAATGAAGTGGTTAAGCAGTCTCTAAACACGTGACGCAGCAGGCTCTACACCCGTGACTGAGCAGACACAATTTGGGCAGCTCAGCAGACACCAATGGTGCAGCTCAGCAGACACAAATGGTGCAGCTCAGCAGACACCAATCATGCAGCTCAGCAGGCAATACTCATGGAGCTGAGCAGGCAGGAATCACTCAGCTCAGCAGGCAAAGATCAAGGAGCTGAGCAGACTGCCATTAAGAGGCTAAGCAGACTCTAAACACGTGACTCAGCAGGCTTGACACCCGTGACTGAGCACACACGAATCTTGCAGCCCAGCAGACAATACTCCTGGAGCTGAGCAGGCAGCAATCACGCAGCTCAGCAGACAGTAATCAAGGAGCTGAGCAGTCACGAATCACGCAGCTCAGCAGGCAATAATCCTGGAGCTGAGCAAGCAGGAATCACGCAGCTCAGCAGGCAATAATCAAGAAGCAGAGCAGGCAGGAATCAGGCAGCTCAGCAGCCAATAAGCAAGCAGCTAGCAGTCAGGAATCGCGCAGCTCAGCAGGCAATAATCATGGAGCTGAGCTGGCAGGAATCACGCAACTCAGCAGGCAATACTCACGGACCTGAGCAGGCAGGAATCACGCAACTTAGCAGGCAATAATAATTGGAGCTGAAGGCTGTAATGAACTGGATAAGCAGACTCTAATCACGTGATTCAGCCGGCTCCTCTCTGGGGACTGAGCAGGCACTTATTATGCAGCTCAGCAAGCAAAAATCATGGAGCTGTGCAAGCAGGAATCACGCAGCTCAGCAGGCAATAATCATGGAGCTGAGCAAACAGGAATCACGCAGCTCAGCATGCAATAATCAAGAAGCTGAGCAGGCAGGAATCACGCAGCTCAGCAGGCAATAAATATGGAGCTGAGCAAGCAGGAATCACGCAGCTCAGCAGGCAATAATCAAGAAGCTGAGCAGGCAGGAATCACGCAGCTTAGCAGGCAATAATCATGGAGCTGAGCAGACTGTAATGAAGTGGCTAAGCAGACTCTAATCACGTCACTCAGCCGGCTCCTAACCCGGTCTTGAGCAGGCACTAATCACGCAGCTGAGCAGGGACTAATCACACAGCTGATCAGGCACGAGTCAGGCAGCTGAGCAGGGATTAAGCATGCAGCTGAGCAAGCGCTAATCCCTTGATTCAGCAGACCCTGATCACGTGACTGAGCAGGCACGGATCACGTGGCTGAGCATGCACTGATCACGTGACTGAGCATGCACTGATCACGTGACTGAGAGGCACTGATCACGTGACTGAGAGGCACTGATCACGTGACTGAGCATGCACTGATCACGTGACTGAGAGGCACTGATCACGTGACTGAGAGGCGCTGATCACGTGACTGAGGGGCGCTGATCACGTGACTGAGAGGCGCTGATCACGTGGCTATCATGCACTGATCACGTGCTTCAGGAGGCAATAATCAAAGAGCTGAGCAGGCACTAATCACTTGGCTAAGAGGGCACTAATCACGGAGAGGAGCAGGAAATCGTCAAGGAGCTGAGCAAACTGTAATGAAGTGGTTAAGCAGACTCTAAACACGTGACGCAGCAGGCTCTACACCCGTGACTGAGCAGACACAATTTGGGCAGCTCAGCAGACACCAATGGTGCAGCTCAGCAGACACAAATGGTGCAGCTCAGCAGACACCAATCATGCAGCTCAGCAGGCAATACTCATGGAGCTGAGCAGGCAGGAATCACTCAGCTCAGCAGGCAAAGATCAAGGAGCTGAGCAGGCACGAATCTCGCAGCTCAGCTGGCAAAAATCAAGGAGCTGAGCAGACTGCCATTAAGTGGCTAAGCAGACTCTAAACACGTGACTCAGCAGGCTCTACACCCGTGACTGAGCAGACACAATTTGGGCAGCTCAGCAGACACCAATGGTGCAGCTCAGCAGACACAAATGGTGCAGCTCAGCAGACACCAATCATGCAGCTCAGCAGGCAATAATCATGGAGCTGAGCAGGCAGGAATCACGCAGCTCAGCAGGCAAAATCAAGGAGCTGAGCAGGCAGGAATCACGCAGCTCAGCAGGCAATAATCAAGGAGCTGAGCAGACTGCCATTAAGTGGCTAAGCAGACTCTAAACACGTGACTCAGCAGGCTTGACACCCGTGACTGAGCAGGCACGAATCTTGCAGCTCAGCAGACAATAATCCTGGAGCTGAGCAGTCAGGAATCACGCAGCTCAGCAGGCAATAATCAAGGAGCTGAGCAGGCACGAATCACGCAGCTCAGCAGGCAATAATCATGGAGCTGAGCAAGCAGGAATCACGCAGCTCAGCAGGCAATAATCAAGAAGCTGAGCAGGCAGGAATCACGCAGCTCAGCAGGCAATAAGCAAGAAGCTGAGCAGGCAGGAATCGCGCAGCTCAGCAGGCAATAATCATGGAGCTGAGCTGGCAGGAATCACGCAGCTCAGCAGGCAATACTCACGGACCTGAGCAGGCAGGAATCACGCAGCTGAGCAGGCAATAATAATGGAGCTGAAGGCTGTAATGAACTGGATAAGCAGACTCTAATCACGTGATTCAGCCGGCTCCTCTCTGGGGACTGAGCAGGCACTGATTATGCAGCTCAGCAAGCACTAATCATGGAGCTGAGCCAGCAGGAATCACGCAGCTCAGCAGGCAATGATCATGGAGCTGAGCAAACAGGAATCACGCAGCTCAGCAGGCAATAATCAAGAAGCTGAGCAGGCAGGAATCACGAAGCTCAGCAGGCAATAATCATGGAGCTGAGCAGACTGTAATGAAGTGGTTAAGCAGACTCTAAACACGTGACTGAGCAGGCACAATTTGGGCAGCTCAGCAGACACCAATGGTGCAGCTCAGCAGACACCAATGGTGCAGGTCAGCAGACACCAATCATGCAGCTCAGCAGACACCAATCATGCAGCTCAGCAGGCAATACTCATGGAGCTGAGCAGGCAGGAATCACTCAGCTCAGCAGGCAAAGATCAAGGAGCTGAGCAGGCACGAATCTCGCAGCTCAGCTGGCAAAAATCAAGGAGCTGAGCAGACTGCCATTAAGTGGCTAAGCAGACTCTAAACACGTGACTCAGCAGGCTTGACACCCGTGACTGAGCACACACGAATCTTGCAGCCCAGCAGACAATACTCCTGGAGCTGAGCAGGCAGGAATCACGCAGCTCAGCAGACAGTAATCAAGGAGCTGAGCAGGCACGAATCACGCAGCTCAGCAGGCAATAATCCTGGAGCTGAGCAAGCAGGAATCACGCAGCTCAGCAGGCAATAATCAAGAAGCAGAGCAGGCAGGAATCAGGCAGCTCAGCAGCCAATAAGCAAGAAGCTAGCAGTCAGGAATCTCGCAGCTCAGCAGGCAATAATCATGGAGCTGAGCTGGCAGGAATCACGCAACTCAGCAGGCAATACTCACGGACCTGAGCAGGCAGGAATCACGCAACTTAGCAGGCAATAATAATTGGAGCTGAAGGCTGTAATGAACTGGATAAGCAGACTCTAATCACGTGATTCAGCCGGCTCCTCTCTGGGGACTGAGCAGGCACTTATTATGCAGCTCAGCAAGCAAAAATCATGGAGCTGAGCAAGCAGGAATCACGCAGCTCAGCAGGCAATAATCATGGAGCTGAGCAGGCAGGAATCACGCAGCTCAGCAGGCAATAAATATGGAGCTGAGCAAGCAGGAATCACGCAGCTCAGCAGGCAATAATCAAGAAGCTGAGCAGGCAGGAATCACGCAGCTTAGCAGGCAATAATCATGGAGCTGAGCAGACTGTAATGAAGTGGCTAAGCAGACTCTAATCACGTCACTCAGCCGGCTCCTAACCCGGTCTTGAGCAGGCACTAATCACGCAGCTGAGCAGGGACTAATCACACAGCTGATCAGGCACGAGTCAGGCAGCTGAGCAGGGATTAAGCATGCAGCTGAGCAAGCGCTAATCCCTTGATTCAGCAGACCCTGATCACGTGACTGAGCAGGCCCTGATCACGTGGCTGAGCATGCACTGATCACGTGACTGAGCATGCACTGATCACGTGACTGAGAGGCACTGATCACGTGACTGAGCATGCACTGATCACGTGACTGAGAGGCACTGATCACGTGACTGAGAGGCGCTGATCACGTGACTGAGGGGCGCTGATCACGTGCCTGAGAGGCGCTGATCACGTGGCTATCATGCACTGATCACGTGCTTCAGGAGGCAATAATCAAAGAGCTGAGCAGGCACTAATCACTTGGCTAAGAGGGCACTAATCACGGAGAGGAGCAGGAAATCGTCAAGGAGCTGAGCAAACTGTAATGAAGTGGTTAAGCAGACTCTAAACACGTGACGCAGCAGGCTCTACACCCGTGACTGAGCAGACACAATTTGGGCAGCTCAGCAGACACCAATGGTGCAGCTCAGCAGACACAAATGGTGCAGCTCAGCAGACACCAATCATGCAGCTCAGCAGGCAATACTCATGGAGCTGAGCAGGCAGGAATCACTCAGCTCAGCAGGCAAAGATCAAGGAGCTGAGCAGACTGCCATTAAGTGGCTAAGCAGACTCTAAACACGTGACTCAGCAGGCTTGACACCCGTGACTGAGCACACACGAATCTTGCAGCCCAGCAGACAATACTCCTGGAGCTGAGCAGGCAGGAATCACGCAGCTCAGCAGACAGTAATCAAGGAGCTGAGCAGGCACGAATCACGCAGCTCAGCAGGCAATAATCCTGGAGCTGAGCAAGCAGGAATCACGCAGCTCAGCAGGCAATAATCAAGAAGCAGAGCAGGCAGGAATCAGGCAGCTCAGCAGCCAATAAGCAAGAAGCTAGCAGTCAGGAATCGCGCAGCTCAGCAGGCAATAATCATGGAGCTGAGCTGGCAGGAATCACGCAACTCAGCAGGCAATACTCACGGACCTGAGCAGGCAGGAATCACGCAACTTAGCAGGCAATAATAATTGGAGCTGAAGGCTGTAATGAACTGGATAAGCAGACTCTAATCACGTGATTCAGCCGGCTCCTCTCTGGGGACTGAGCAGGCACTTATTATGCAGCTCAGCAAGCAAAAATCATGGAGCTGAGCAAGCAGGAATCACGCAGCTCAGCAGGCAATAATCATGGAGCTGAGCAAACAGGAATCACGCAGCTCAGCATGCAATAATCAAGAAGCTGAGCAGGCAGGAATCACGCAGCTCAGCAGGCAATAAATATGGAGCTGAGCAAGCAGGAATCACGCAGCTCAGCAGGCAATAATCAAGAAGCTGAGCAGGCAGGAATCACGCAGCTTAGCAGGCAATAATCATGGAGCTGAGCAGACTGTAATGAAGTGGCTAAGCAGACTCTAATCACGTCACTCAGCCGGCTCCTAACCCGGTCTTGAGCAGGCACTAATCACGCAGCTGAGCAGGGACTAATCACACAGCTGATCAGGCACGAGTCAGGCAGCTGAGCAGGGATTAAGCATGCAGCTGAGCAAGCGCTAATCCCTTGATTCAGCAGACCCTGATCATGTGACTGAGCAGGCCCTGATCACGTGGCTGAGCATGCACTGATCACGTGACTGAGCATGCACTGATCACGTGACTGAGAGGCACTGATCACGTGACTGAGCATGCACTGATCACGTGACTGAGAGGCACTGATCACGTGACTGAGAGGCGCTGATCACGTGACTGAGGGCGCTGATCACGTGACTGAGAGGCGCTGATCACGTGGCTATCATGCACTGATCACGTGCTTCAGGAGGCAATAATCAAAGAGCTGAGCAGGCACTAATCACTTGGCTAAGAGGGCACTAATCACGGAGAGGAGCAGGAAATCGTCAAGGAGCTGAGCAAACTGTAATGAAGTGGTTAAGCAGACTCTAAACACGTGACGCAGCAGGCTCTACACCCGTGACTGAGCAGACACAATTTGGGCAGCTCAGCAGACACCAATGGTGCAGCTCAGCAGACACAAATGGTGCAGCTCAGCAGACACCAATCATGCAGCTCAGCAGGCAATACTCATGGAGCTGAGCAGGCAGGAATCACTCAGCTCAGCAGGCAAAGATCAAGGAGCTGAGCAGACTGCCATTAAGTGGCTAAGCAGACTCTAAACACGTGACTCAGCAGGCTTGACACCCGTGACTGAGCACACACGAATCTTGCAGCCCAGCAGACAATACTCCTGGAGCTGAGCAGGCAGGAATCACGCAGCTCAGCAGACAGTAATCAAGGAGCTGAGCAGGCACGAATCACGCAGCTCAGCAGGCAATAATCCTGGAGCTGAGCAAGCAGGAATCACGCAGCTCAGCAGGCAATAATCAAGAAGCAGAGCAGGCAGGAATCAGGCAGCTCAGCAGCCAATAAGCAAGAAGCTAGCAGTCAGGAATCGCGCAGCTCAGCAGGCAATAATCATGGAGCTGAGCTGGCAGGAATCACGCAACTCAGCAGGCAATACTCACGGACCTGAGCAGGCAGGAATCACGCAACTTAGCAGGCAATAATAATTGGAGCTGAAGGCTGTAATGAACTGGATAAGCAGACTCTAATCACGTGATTCAGCCGGCTCCTCTCTGGGGACTGAGCAGGCACTTATTATGCAGCTCAGCAAGCAAAAATCATGGAGCTGTGCAAGCAGGAATCACGCAGCTCAGCAGGCAATAATCATGGAGCTGAGCAAACAGGAATCACGCAGCTCAGCATGCAATAATCAAGAAGCTGAGCAGGCAGGAATCACGCAGCTCAGCAGGCAATAATCATGGAGCTGAGCAGACTGTAATGAAGTGGCTAAGCAGACTCTAATCACGTCATTCAGCCGGCTCCTAACCCGGTCTTGAGCAGGCTCTAATCACGCAGCTGAGCAGGGACTAATCACACAGCTGATCAGGCACGAGTCAGGCAGCTGAGCAGGGATTAAGCATGCAGCTGAGCAAGCGCTAATCCCTTGATTCAGAAGACCCTGATCACGTGACTGAGCAGGCCCTGATCACGTGGCTGAGCATGCACTGATCACGTGACTGAGCATGCACTGATCACGTGACTGAGAGGCACTGATCACGTGACTGAGAGGCACTGATCACGTGACTGAGCATGCACTGATCACGTGACTGAGAGGCACTGATCACGTGACTGAGAGGCGCTGATCACGTGACTGAGGGGCGCTGATCACGTGACTGAGAGGCGCTGATCACGTGGCTATCATGCACTGATCACGTGCTTCAGGAGGCAATAATCAAAGAGCTGAGCAGGCACTAATCACTTGGCTAAGAGGGCACTAATCACGGAGAGGAGCAGGAAATCGTCAAGGAGCTGAGCAAACTGTAATGAAGTGGTTAAGCAGTCTCTAAACACGTGACGCAGCAGGCTCTACACCCGTGACTGAGCAGACACAATTTGGGCAGCTCAGCAGACACCAATGGTGCAGCTCAGCAGACACAAATGGTGCAGCTCAGCAGACACCAATCATGCAGCTCAGCAGGCAATACTCATGGAGCTGAGCAGGCAGGAATCACTCAGCTCAGCAGGCAAAGATCAAGGAGCTGAGCAGACTGCCATTAAGTGGCTAAGCAGACTCTAAACACGTGACTCAGCAGGCTTGACACCCGTGACTGAGCACACACGAATCTTGCAGCCCAGCAGACAATACTCCTGGAGCTGAGCAGGCAGCAATCACGCAGCTCAGCAGACAGTAATCAAGGAGCTGAGCAGTCACGAATCACGCAGCTCAGCAGGCAATAATCCTGGAGCTGAGCAAGCAGGAATCACGCAGCTCAGCAGGCAATAATCAAGAAGCAGAGCAGGCAGGAATCAGGCAGCTCAGCAGCCAATAAGCAAGCAGCTAGCAGTCAGGAATCGCGCAGCTCAGCAGGCAATAATCATGGAGCTGAGCTGGCAGGAATCACGCAACTCAGCAGGCAATACTCACGGACCTGAGCAGGCAGGAATCACGCAACTTAGCAGGCAATAATAATTGGAGCTGAAGGCTGTAATGAACTGGATAAGCAGACTCTAATCACGTGATTCAGCCGGCTCCTCTCTGGGGACTGAGCAGGCACTTATTATGCAGCTCAGCAAGCAAAAATCATGGAGCTGTGCAAGCAGGAATCACGCAGCTCAGCAGGCAATAATCATGGAGCTGAGCAAACAGGAATCACGCAGCTCAGCATGCAATAATCAAGAAGCTGAGCAGGCAGGAATCACGCAGCTCAGCAGGCAATAAATATGGAGCTGAGCAAGCAGGAATCACGCAGCTCAGCAGGCAATAATCAAGAAGCTGAGCAGGCAGGAATCACGCAGCTTAGCAGGCAATAATCATGGAGCTGAGCAGACTGTAATGAAGTGGCTAAGCAGACTCTAATCACGTCACTCAGCCGGCTCCTAACCCGGTCTTGAGCAGGCACTAATCACGCAGCTGAGCAGGGACTAATCACACAGCTGATCAGGCACGAGTCAGGCAGCTGAGCAGGGATTAAGCATGCAGCTGAGCAAGCGCTAATCCCTTGATTCAGCAGACCCTGATCACGTGGCTGAGCATGCACTGATCACGTGACTGAGCATGCACTTATCACGTGACTGAGAGGCACTGATCACGTGACTGAGAGGCACTGATCACGTGACTGAGCATGCACTGATCACGTGACTGAGAGGCACTGATCACGTGACTGAGAGGCGCTGATCACGTGACTGAGGGGCACTGATCACGTGACTGAGAGGCGCTGATCACGTGGCTATCATGCACTGATCACGTGCTTCAGGAGGCAATAATCAAAGAGCTGAGCAGGCACTAATCACTTGGCTAAGAGGGCACTAATCACGGAGAGGAGCAGGAAATCGTCAAGGAGCTGAGCAAACTGTAATGAAGTGGTTAAGCAGACTCTAAACACGTGACGCAGCAGGCTCTACACCCGTGACTGAGCAGACACAATTTGGGCAGCTCAGCAGACACCAATGGTGCAGCTCAGCAGACACAAATGGTGCAGCTCAGCAGACACCAATCATGCAGCTCAGCAGGCAATACTCATGGAGCTGAGCAGGCAGGAATCACACAGCTCAGCAGGCAAAGATCAAGGAGCTGAGCAGGCACGAATCTCGCAGCTCAGCTGGCAAAAATCAAGGAGCTGAGCACACTGCCATTAAGTGGCTAAGCAGACTCTAAACACGTGACGCAGCAGGCTCTACACCCGTGACTGAGCAGACACAATTTGGGCAGCTCAGCAGACACCAATGGTGCAGCTCAGCAGACACAAATGGTGCAGCTCAGCAGACACCAATCATGCAGCTCAGCAGGCAATACTCATGGAGCTGAGCAAGCAGGAATCACTCAGCTCAGCAGGCAAAGATCAAGGAGCTGAGCAGGCACGAATCTCGCAGCTCAGCTGGCAAAAATCAAGGAGCTGAGCAGACTGCCATTAAGTGGCTAAGCAGACTCTAAACACGTGACTCAGCAGGCTTGACACCCGTGACTGAGCACACACGAATCTTGCAGCCCAGCAGACAATACTCCTGGAGCTGAGCAGGCAGGAATCACGCAGCTCAGCAGACAGTAATCAAGGAGCTGAGCAGGCACGAATCACGCAGCTCAGCAGGCAATAATCCTGGAGCTGAGCAAGCAGGAATCACGCAGCTCAGCAGGCAATAATCAAGAAGCAGAGCAGGCAGGAATCAGGCAGCTCAGCAGCCAATAAGCAAGAAGCTAGCAGTCAGGAATCGCGCAGCTCAGCAGGCAATAATCATGGAGCTGAGCTGGCAGGAATCACGCAACTCAGCAGGCAATACTCACGGACCTGAGCAGGCAGGAATCACGCAACTTAGCAGGCAATAATAATTGGAGCTGAAGGCTGTAATGAACTGGATAAGCAGACTCTAATCACGTGATTCAGCCGGCTCCTCTCTGGGGACTGAGCAGGCACTTATTATGCAGCTCAGCAAGCAAAAATCATGGAGCTGAGCAAGCAGGAATCACGCAGCTCAGCAGGCAATAATCATGGAGCTGAGCAAACAGTAATCACGCAGCTCAGCATGCAATAATCAAGAATCTGAGCAGGCAGGAATCACGCAGCTCAGCAGGCAATAAATATGGAGCTGAGCAAGCAGGAATCACGCAGCTCAGCAGGCAATAATCAAGAAGCTGAGCAGGCAGGAATCACGCAGCTTAGCAGGCAATAATCATGGAGCTGAGCAGACTGTAATGAAGTGGCTAAGCAGACTCTAATCACGTCACTCAGCCGGCTCCTAACCCGGTCTTGAGCAGGCACTAATCACGCAGCTGAGCAGGGACTAATCACACAGCTGATCAGGCACGAGTCAGGCAGCTGAGCAGGGATTAAGCATGCAGCTGAGCAAGCGCTAATCCCTTGATTCAGCAGACCCTGATCACGTGACTGAGCAGGCCCTGATCACGTGGCTGAGCATGCACTGATCACGTGACTGAGCATGCACTGATCACGTGACTGAGCATGCACTGATCACGTGACTGAGAGGCACTGATCACGTGACTGAGAGGCGCTGATCACGTGACTGAGGGGCGCTGATCACGTGACTGAGAGGCGCTGATCACGTGGCTATCATGCACTGATCACGTGCTTCAGGAGGCAATAATCAAAGAGCTGAGCAGGCACTAATCACTTGGCTCAGAGGGCACTAATCACGGAGAGGAGCAGGAAATCGTCAAGGAGCTGAGCAAACTGTAATGAAGTGGTTAAGCAGACTCTAAACACGTGACGCAGCAGGCTCTACACCCGTGACTGAGCAGACACAATTTGGGCAGCTCAGCAGACACCAATGGTGCAGCTCAGCAGACACAAATGGTGCAGCTCAGCAGACACCAATCATGCAGCTCAGCAGGCAATACTCATGGAGCTGAGCAGGCAGGAATCACTCAGCTCAGCAGGCAAAGATCAAGGAGCTGAGCAGACTGCCATAAAGTGGCTAAGCAGACTCTAAACACGTGACTCAGCAGGCTTGACACCCGTGACTGAGCACACACGAATCTTGCAGCCCATCAGACAATACTCCTGGAGCTGAGCAGGCAGTAATCACGCAGCTCAGCAGACAGTAATCTAGGAGCTGAGCAGGCACGAATCACGCAGCTCAGCAGGCAATAATCCTGGAGCTGAGCAAGCAGGAATCACGCAGCTCAGCAGGCAATAATCAAGAAGCAGAGCAGGCAGGAATCAGGAAGCTCAGCAGCCAATAAGCAAGAAGCTAGCAGTCAGGAATCGCGCAGCTCAGCAGGCAATAATCATGGAGCTGAGCTGGCAGGAATCACGCAACTCAGCAGGCAATACTCACGGACCTGAGCAGGCAGGAATCACGCAACTTAGCAGGCAATAATAATTGGAGCTGAAGGCTGTAATGAACTGGATAAGCAGACTCTAATCACGTGATTCAGCCGGCTCCTCTCTGGGGACTGAGCAGGCACTTCTTATGCAGCTCAGCAAGCAAAAATCATGGAGCTGAGCAAGCAGGAATCACGCAGCTCAGCAGGCAATAATCATGGAGCTGAGCAAACAGGAATCACGCAGCTCAGCATGCAATAATCAAGAAGCTGAGCAGGCAGGAATCACGCAGCTCAGCAGGCAATAAATATGGAGCTGAGCAAGCAGGAATCACGCAGCTCAGCAGGCAATAATCAAGAAGCTGAGCAGGCAGGAATCACGCAGCTTAGCAGGCAATAATCATGGAGCTGAGCAGACTGTAATGAAGTGGCTAAGCAGACTCTAATCACGTCACTCAGCCGGCTCCTAACCCGGTCTTGAGCAGGCACTAATCACGCAGCTGAGCAGGGACTAATCACACACCTGATCAGGCACGAGTCAGGCAGCTGAGCAGGGATTAAGCATGCAGCTGAGCAAGCGCTAATCCCTTGATTCAGTAGACCCTGATCACGTGACTGAGCAGGCCCTGATCACGTGGCTGAGCATGCACTGATCACGTGACTGAGCATGCACTGATCACGTGACTGAGAGGCACTGATCACGTGACTGAGAGGCACTGATCACGTGACTGAGCATGCACTGATCACGTGACTGAGCATGCACTGATCACGTGACTGAGAGGCACTGATCACGTGACTGAGCAGGCCCTGATCACGTGGCTGAGCATGCACTGATCACGTGACTGAGCATGCACTGATCACGTGACTGAGAGGCACTGATCACGTGAGTGAGAGGCACTGATCACGTGACTGAGCATGCACTGATCACGTGACTGAGAGGCACTGATCACGTGACTGAGAGGCGCTGATCACGTGACTGAGGGGCGCTGATCACGTGCCTGAGAGGCGCTGATCACGTGGCTATCATGCACTGATCACGTGCTTCAGGAGGCAATAATCAAAGAGCTGAGCAGGCACTAATCACTTGGCTAAGAGGGCACTAATCACGGAGAGGAGCAGGAAATCGTCAAGGAGCTGAGCAAACTGTAATGAAGTGGTTAAGCAGACTCTAAACACGTGACGCAGCAGGCTCTACACCCGTGACTGAGCAGACACAATTTGGGCAGCTCAGCAGACACCAATGGTGCAGCTCAGCAGACACAAATGGTGCAGCTCAGCAGACACCAATCATGCAGCTCAGCAGGCAATACTCATGGAGCTGAGCAGGCAGGAATCACTCAGCTCAGCAGGCAAAGATCAAGGAGCTGAGCAGACTGCCATAAAGTGGCTAAGCAGACTCTAAACACGTGACTCAGCAGGCTTGACACCCGTGACTGAGCACACACGAATCTTGCAGCCCAGCAGACAATACTCCTGGAGCTGAGCAGGCAGTAATCACGCAGCTCAGCAGACAGTAATCAAGGAGCTGAGCAGGCACGAATCACGCAGCTCAGCAGGCAATAATCCTGGAGCTGAGCAAGCAGGAATCACGCAGCTCAGCAGGCAATAATCAAGAAGCAGAGCAGGCAGGAATCAGGAAGCTCAGCAGCCAATAAGCAAGAAGCTAGCAGTCAGGAATCGCGCAGCTCAGCAGGCAATAATCATGGAGCTGAGCTGGCAGGAATCACGCAACTCAGCAGGCAATACTCACGGACCTGAGCAGGCAGGAATCACGCAACTTAGCAGGCAATAATAATTGGAGCTGAAGGCTGTAATGAACTGGATAAGCAGACTCTAATCACGTGATTCAGCCGGCTCCTCTCTGGGGACTGAGCAGGCACTTATTATGCAGCTCAGCAAGCAAAAATCATGGAGCTGAGCAAGCAGGAATCACGCAGCTCAGCAGGCAATAATCATGGAGCTGAGCAAACAGGAATCACGCAGCTCAGCATGCAATAATCAAGAAGCTGAGCAGGCAGGAATCACGCAGCTCAGCAGGCAATAAATATGGAGCTGAGCAAGCAGGAATCACGCAGCTCAGCAGGCAATAATCAAGAAGCTGAGCAGGCAGGAATCACGCAGCTTAGCAGGCAATAATCATGGAGCTGAGCAGACTGTAATGAAGTGGCTAAGCAGACTCTAATCACGTCACTCAGCCGGCTCCTAACCCGGTCTTGAGCAGGCACTAATCACGCAGCTGAGCAGGGACTAATCACACACCTGATCAGGCACGAGTCAGGCAGCTGAGCAGGGATTAAGCATGCAGCTGAGCAAGCGCTAATCCCTTGATTCAGTAGACCCTGATCACGTGACTGAGCAGGCCCTGATCACGTGGCTGAGCATGCACTGATCACGTGACTGAGCATGCACTGATCACGTGACTGAGAGGCACTGATCACGTGACTGAGAGGCACTGATCACGTGACTGAGCATGCACTGATCACGTGACTGAGATGCACTGATCACGTGACTGAGAGGCGCTGATCACGTGACTGAGCAGGCGCTGATCACGTGGCTGAGCATGCACTGATCACGTGACTGAGCATGCACTGATCACGTGACTGAGAGGCACTGATCACGTGAGTGAGAGGCACTGATCACGTGACTGAGCAGGCACTGATCACGTGACTGAGCAGGCACTGATCACGTGACTGAGCAGGCGCTGATCACGTGACTGAGCGGCGCTGATCACGTGACTGAGAGGCGCTGATCACGTGGCTATCAGCACTGATCACGTGCTTCAGCAGGCAATAATCAAAGAGCTGAGCAGGCACTAATCACTTGGCTCAGCAGGCACTAATCACGGAGCTCAGCAGGAAATCGTCAAGGAGCTGAGCAAACTGTAATGAAGTGGCTAAGCAGACTCTAAACACGTGACGCAGCAGGCTCTACACCGTGACTGAGCAGACACAATTTGGGCAGCTCAGCAGACACCAATGGTGCAGCTCAGCAGACACAAATGGTGCAGCTGAGCAGACACCAATCATGCAGCTCAGCAGGCAATACTCCTGGAGCTGAGCAGGCAGGAATCACGCAGCTCAGCAGACAGTAATCAAGGAGCTGAGCAGGCACGAATCACGCAGCTCAGCAGGCAATAATCCTGGAGCTGAGCAAGCAGGAATCACGCAGCTCAGCAGGCAATAATCAAGAAGCAGAGCAGGCAGGAATCAGGCAGCTCAGCAGCCAATAAGCAAGAAGCTAGCAGTCAGGAATCGCGCAGCTCAGCAGGCAATAATCATGGAGCTGAGCTGGCAGGAATCACGCAACTCAGCAGGCAATACTCACGGACCTGAGCAGGCAGGAATCACGCAACTTAGCAGGCAATAATAATTGGAGCTGAAGGCTGTAATGAACTGGATAAGCAGACTCTAATCACGTGATTCAGCCGGCTCCTCTCTGGGGACTGAGCAGGCACTTATTATGCAGCTCAGCAAGCAAAAATCATGGAGCTGAGCAAGCAGGAATCACGCAGCTCAGCAGGCAATAATCATGGAGCTGAGCAAACAGGAATCACGCAGCTCAGCATGCAATAATCAAGAAGCTGAGCAGGCAGGAATCACGCAGCTCAGCAGGCAATAAATATGGAGCTGAGCAAGCAGGAATCACGCAGCTCAGCAGGCAATAATCAAGAAGCTGAGCAGGCAGGAATCACGCAGCTTAGCAGGCAATAATCATGGAGCTGAGCAGACTGTAATGAAGTGGCTAAGCAGACTCTAATCACGTCACTCAGCCGGCTCCTAACCCGGTCTTGAGCAGGCACTAATCACGCAGCTGAGCAGGGACTAATCACACAGCTGATCAGGCACGAGTCAGGCAGCTGAGCAGGGATTAAGCATGCAGCTGAGCAAGCGCTAATCCCTTGATTCAGCAGACCCTGATCATGTGACTGAGCAGGCCCTGATCACGTGGCTGAGCATGCACTGATCACGTGACTGAGCATGCACTGATCACGTGACTGAGAGGCACTGATCACGTGACTGAGCATGCACTGATCACGTGACTGAGAGGCACTGATCACGTGACTGAGAGGCGCTGATCACGTGACTGAGGGCGCTGATCACGTGACTGAGAGGCGCTGATCACGTGGCTATCATGCACTGATCACGTGCTTCAGGAGGCAATAATCAAAGAGCTGAGCAGGCACTAATCACTTGGCTAAGAGGGCACTAATCACGGAGAGGAGCAGGAAATCGTCAAGGAGCTGAGCAAACTGTAATGAAGTGGTTAAGCAGACTCTAAACACGTGACGCAGCAGGCTCTACACCCGTGACTGAGCAGACACAATTTGGGCAGCTCAGCAGACACCAATGGTGCAGCTCAGCAGACACAAATGGTGCAGCTCAGCAGACACCAATCATGCAGCTCAGCAGGCAATACTCATGGAGCTGAGCAGGCAGGAATCACTCAGCTCAGCAGGCAAAGATCAAGGAGCTGAGCAGACTGCCATTAAGTGGCTAAGCAGACTCTAAACACGTGACTCAGCAGGCTTGACACCCGTGACTGAGCACACACGAATCTTGCAGCCCAGCAGACAATACTCCTGGAGCTGAGCAGGCAGGAATCACGCAGCTCAGCAGACAGTAATCAAGGAGCTGAGCAGGCACGAATCACGCAGCTCAGCAGGCAATAATCCTGGAGCTGAGCAAGCAGGAATCACGCAGCTCAGCAGGCAATAATCAAGAAGCAGAGCAGGCAGGAATCAGGCAGCTCAGCAGCCAATAAGCAAGAAGCTAGCAGTCAGGAATCGCGCAGCTCAGCAGGCAATAATCATGGAGCTGAGCTGGCAGGAATCACGCAACTCAGCAGGCAATACTCACGGACCTGAGCAGGCAGGAATCACGCAACTTAGCAGGCAATAATAATTGGAGCTGAAGGCTGTAATGAACTGGATAAGCAGACTCTAATCACGTGATTCAGCCGGCTCCTCTCTGGGGACTGAGCAGGCACTTATTATGCAGCTCAGCAAGCAAAAATCATGGAGCTGTGCAAGCAGGAATCACGCAGCTCAGCAGGCAATAATCATGGAGCTGAGCAAACAGGAATCACGCAGCTCAGCATGCAATAATCAAGAAGCTGAGCAGGCAGGAATCACGCAGCTCAGCAGGCAATAATCATGGAGCTGAGCAGACTGTAATGAAGTGGCTAAGCAGACTCTAATCACGTCATTCAGCCGGCTCCTAACCCGGTCTTGAGCAGGCTCTAATCACGCAGCTGAGCAGGGACTAATCACACAGCTGATCAGGCACGAGTCAGGCAGCTGAGCAGGGATTAAGCATGCAGCTGAGCAAGCGCTAATCCCTTGATTCAGAAGACCCTGATCACGTGACTGAGCAGGCCCTGATCACGTGGCTGAGCATGCACTGATCACGTGACTGAGCATGCACTGATCACGTGACTGAGAGGCACTGATCACGTGACTGAGAGGCACTGATCACGTGACTGAGCATGCACTGATCACGTGACTGAGAGGCACTGATCACGTGACTGAGAGGCGCTGATCACGTGACTGAGGGGCGCTGATCACGTGACTGAGAGGCGCTGATCACGTGGCTATCATGCACTGATCACGTGCTTCAGGAGGCAATAATCAAAGAGCTGAGCAGGCACTAATCACTTGGCTAAGAGGGCACTAATCACGGAGAGGAGCAGGAAATCGTCAAGGAGCTGAGCAAACTGTAATGAAGTGGTTAAGCAGTCTCTAAACACGTGACGCAGCAGGCTCTACACCCGTGACTGAGCAGACACAATTTGGGCAGCTCAGCAGACACCAATGGTGCAGCTCAGCAGACACAAATGGTGCAGCTCAGCAGACACCAATCATGCAGCTCAGCAGGCAATACTCATGGAGCTGAGCAGGCAGGAATCACTCAGCTCAGCAGGCAAAGATCAAGGAGCTGAGCAGACTGCCATTAAGTGGCTAAGCAGACTCTAAACACGTGACTCAGCAGGCTTGACACCCGTGACTGAGCACACACGAATCTTGCAGCCCAGCAGACAATACTCCTGGAGCTGAGCAGGCAGCAATCACGCAGCTCAGCAGACAGTAATCAAGGAGCTGAGCAGTCACGAATCACGCAGCTCAGCAGGCAATAATCCTGGAGCTGAGCAAGCAGGAATCACGCAGCTCAGCAGGCAATAATCAAGAAGCAGAGCAGGCAGGAATCAGGCAGCTCAGCAGCCAATAAGCAAGCAGCTAGCAGTCAGGAATCGCGCAGCTCAGCAGGCAATAATCATGGAGCTGAGCTGGCAGGAATCACGCAACTCAGCAGGCAATACTCACGGACCTGAGCAGGCAGGAATCACGCAACTTAGCAGGCAATAATAATTGGAGCTGAAGGCTGTAATGAACTGGATAAGCAGACTCTAATCACGTGATTCAGCCGGCTCCTCTCTGGGGACTGAGCAGGCACTTATTATGCAGCTCAGCAAGCAAAAATCATGGAGCTGTGCAAGCAGGAATCACGCAGCTCAGCAGGCAATAATCATGGAGCTGAGCAAACAGGAATCACGCAGCTCAGCATGCAATAATCAAGAAGCTGAGCAGGCAGGAATCACGCAGCTCAGCAGGCAATAAATATGGAGCTGAGCAAGCAGGAATCACGCAGCTCAGCAGGCAATAATCAAGAAGCTGAGCAGGCAGGAATCACGCAGCTTAGCAGGCAATAATCATGGAGCTGAGCAGACTGTAATGAAGTGGCTAAGCAGACTCTAATCACGTCACTCAGCCGGCTCCTAACCCGGTCTTGAGCAGGCACTAATCACGCAGCTGAGCAGGGACTAATCACACAGCTGATCAGGCACGAGTCAGGCAGCTGAGCAGGGATTAAGCATGCAGCTGAGCAAGCGCTAATCCCTTGATTCAGCAGACCCTGATCACGTGACTGAGCAGGCACGGATCACGTGACTGAGCATGCACTTATCACGTGACTGAGAGGCACTGATCACGTGACTGAGAGGCACTGATCACGTGACTGAGCATGCACTGATCACGTGACTGAGAGGCACTGATCACGTGACTGAGAGGCGCTGATCACGTGACTGAGGGGCACTGATCACGTGACTGAGAGGCGCTGATCACGTGGCTATCATGCACTGATCACGTGCTTCAGGAGGCAATAATCAAAGAGCTGAGCAGGCACTAATCACTTGGCTAAGAGGGCACTAATCACGGAGAGGAGCAGGAAATCGTCAAGGAGCTGAGCAAACTGTAATGAAGTGGTTAAGCAGACTCTAAACACGTGACGCAGCAGGCTCTACACCCGTGACTGAGCAGACACAATTTGGGCAGCTCAGCAGACACCAATGGTGCAGCTCAGCAGACACAAATGGTGCAGCTCAGCAGACACCAATCATGCAGCTCAGCAGGCAATACTCATGGAGCTGAGCAGGCAGGAATCACACAGCTCAGCAGGCAAAGATCAAGGAGCTGAGCAGGCACGAATCTCGCAGCTCAGCTGGCAAAAATCAAGGAGCTGAGCACACTGCCATTAAGTGGCTAAGCAGACTCTAAACACGTGACGCAGCAGGCTCTACACCCGTGACTGAGCAGACACAATTTGGGCAGCTCAGCAGACACCAATGGTGCAGCTCAGCAGACACAAATGGTGCAGCTCAGCAGACACCAATCATGCAGCTCAGCAGGCAATACTCATGGAGCTGAGCAAGCAGGAATCACTCAGCTCAGCAGGCAAAGATCAAGGAGCTGAGCAGGCACGAATCTCGCAGCTCAGCTGGCAAAAATCAAGGAGCTGAGCAGACTGCCATTAAGTGGCTAAGCAGACTCTAAACACGTGACTCAGCAGGCTTGACACCCGTGACTGAGCACACACGAATCTTGCAGCCCAGCAGACAATACTCCTGGAGCTGAGCAGGCAGGAATCACGCAGCTCAGCAGACAGTAATCAAGGAGCTGAGCAGGCACGAATCACGCAGCTCAGCAGGCAATAATCCTGGAGCTGAGCAAGCAGGAATCACGCAGCTCAGCAGGCAATAATCAAGAAGCAGAGCAGGCAGGAATCAGGCAGCTCAGCAGCCAATAAGCAAGAAGCTAGCAGTCAGGAATCGCGCAGCTCAGCAGGCAATAATCATGGAGCTGAGCTGGCAGGAATCACGCAACTCAGCAGGCAATACTCACGGACCTGAGCAGGCAGGAATCACGCAACTTAGCAGGCAATAATAATTGGAGCTGAAGGCTGTAATGAACTGGATAAGCAGACTCTAATCACGTGATTCAGCCGGCTCCTCTCTGGGGACTGAGCAGGCACTTATTATGCAGCTCAGCAAGCAAAAATCATGGAGCTGAGCAAGCAGGAATCACGCAGCTCAGCAGGCAATAATCATGGAGCTGAGCAAACAGGAATCACGCAGCTCAGCATGCAATAATCAAGAATCTGAGCATGCAGGAATCACGCAGCTCAGCAGGCAATAAATATGGAGCTGAGCAAGCAGGAATCACGCAGCTCAGCAGGCAATAATCAAGAAGCTGAGCAGGCAGGAATCACGCAGCTTAGCAGGCAATAATCATGGAGCTGAGCAGACTGTAATGAAGTGGCTAAGCAGACTCTAATCACGTCACTCAGCCGGCTCCTAACCCGGTCTTGAGCAGGCACTAATCACGCAGCTGAGCAGGGACTAATCACACAGCTGATCAGGCACGAGTCAGGCAGCTGAGCAGGGATTAAGCATGCAGCTGAGCAAGCGCTAATCCCTTGATTCAGCAGACCCTGATCACGTGACTGAGCAGGCCCTGATCACGTGGCTGAGCATGCACTGATCACGTGACTGAGCATGCACTGATCACGTGACTGAGCATGCACTGATCACGTGACTGAGAGGCACTGATCACGTGACTGAGAGGCGCTGATCACGTGACTGAGGGGCGCTGATCACGTGACTGAGAGGCGCTGATCACGTGGCTATCATGCACTGATCACGTGCTTCAGGAGGCAATAATCAAAGAGCTGAGCAGGCACTAATCACTTGGCTAAGAGGGCACTAATCACGGAGAGGAGCAGGAAATCGTCAAGGAGCTGAGCAAACTGTAATGAAGTGGTTAAGCAGACTCTAAACACGTGACGCAGCAGGCTCTACACCCGTGACTGAGCAGACACAATTTGGGCAGCTCAGCAGACACCAATGGTGCAGCTCAGCAGACACAAATGGTGCAGCTCAGCAGACACCAATCATGCAGCTCAGCAGGCAATACTCATGGAGCTGAGCAGGCAGGAATCACTCAGCTCAGCAGGCAAAGATCAAGGAGCTGAGCAGACTGCCATAAAGTGGCTAAGCAGACTCTAAACACGTGACTCAGCAGGCTTGACACCCGTGACTGAGCACACACGAATCTTGCAGCCCATCAGACAATACTCCTGGAGCTGAGCAGGCAGTAATCACGCAGCTCAGCAGACAGTAATCAAGGAGCTGAGCAGGCACGAATCACGCAGCTCAGCAGGCAATAATCCTGGAGCTGAGCAAGCAGGAATCACGCAGCTCAGCAGGCAATAATCAAGAAGCAGAGCAGGCAGGAATCAGGAAGCTCAGCAGCCAATAAGCAAGAAGCTAGCAGTCAGGAATCGCGCAGCTCAGCAGGCAATAATCATGGAGCTGAGCTGGCAGGAATCACGCAACTCAGCAGGCAATACTCACGGACCTGAGCAGGCAGGAATCACGCAACTTAGCAGGCAATAATAATTGGAGCTGAAGGCTGTAATGAACTGGATAAGCAGACTCTAATCACGTGATTCAGCCGGCTCCTCTCTGGGGACTGAGCAGGCACTTCTTATGCAGCTCAGCAAGCAAAAATCATGGAGCTGAGCAAGCAGGAATCACGCAGCTCAGCAGGCAATAATCATGGAGCTGAGCAAACAGGAATCACGCAGCTCAGCATGCAATAATCAAGAAGCTGAGCAGGCAGGAATCACGCAGCTCAGCAGGCAATAAATATGGAGCTGAGCAAGCAGGAATCACGCAGCTCAGCAGGCAATAATCAAGAAGCTGAGCAGGCAGGAATCACGCAGCTTAGCAGGCAATAATCATGGAGCTGAGCAGACTGTAATGAAGTGGCTAAGCAGACTCTAATCACGTCACTCAGCCGGCTCCTAACCCGGTCTTGAGCAGGCACTAATCACGCAGCTGAGCAGGGACTAATCACACACCTGATCAGGCACGAGTCAGGCAGCTGAGCAGGGATTAAGCATGCAGCTGAGCAAGCGCTAATCCCTTGATTCAGTAGACCCTGATCACGTGACTGAGCAGGCCCTGATCACGTGGCTGAGCATGCACTGATCACGTGACTGAGCATGCACTGATCACGTGACTGAGAGGCACTGATCACGTGACTGAGAGGCACTGATCACGTGACTGAGCATGCACTGATCACGTGACTGAGCATGCACTGATCACGTGACTGAGAGGCACTGATCACGTGACTGAGCAGGCCCTGATCACGTGGCTGAGCATGCACTGATCACGTGACTGAGCATGCACTGATCACGTGACTGAGAGGCACTGATCACGTGAGAGAGGCACTGATCACGTGACTGAGCATGCACTGATCACGTGACTGAGAGGCACTGATCACGTGACTGAGAGGCGCTGATCACGTGACTGAGGGGCGCTGATCACGTGACTGAGAGGCGCTGATCACGTGGCTATCATGCACTGATCACGTGCTTCAGGAGGCAATAATCAAAGAGCTGAGCAGGCACTAATCACTTGGCTAAGAGGGCACTAATCACGGAGAGGAGCAGGAAATCGTCAAGGAGCTGAGCAAACTGTAATGAAGTGGTTAAGCAGACTCTAAACACGTGACGCAGCAGGCTCTACACCCGTGACTGAGCAGACACAATTTGGGCAGCTCAGCAGACACCAATGGTGCAGCTCAGCAGACACAAATGGTGCAGCTCAGCAGACACCAATCATGCAGCTCAGCAGGCAATACTCATGGAGCTGAGCAGGCAGGAATCACTCAGCTCAGCAGGCAAAGATCAAGGAGCTGAGCAGACTGCCATAAAGTGGCTAAGCAGACTCTAAACACGTGACTCAGCAGGCTTGACACCCGTGACTGAGCACACACGAATCTTGCAGCCCAGCAGACAATACTCCTGGAGCTGAGCAGGCAGTAATCACGCAGCTCAGCAGACAGTAATCAAGGAGCTGAGCAGGCACGAATCACGCAGCTCAGCAGGCAATAATCCTGGAGCTGAGCAAGCAGGAATCACGCAGCTCAGCAGGCAATAATCAAGAAGCAGAGCAGGCAGGAATCAGGAAGCTCAGCAGCCAATAAGCAAGAAGCTAGCAGTCAGGAATCGCGCAGCTCAGCAGGCAATAATCATGGAGCTGAGCTGGCAGGAATCACGCAACTCAGCAGGCAATACTCACGGACCTGAGCAGGCAGGAATCACGCAACTTAGCAGGCAATAATAATTGGAGCTGAAGGCTGTAATGAACTGGATAAGCAGACTCTAATCACGTGATTCAGCCGGCTCCTCTCTGGGGACTGAGCAGGCACTTATTATGCAGCTCAGCAAGCAAAAATCATGGAGCTGAGCAAGCAGGAATCACGCAGCTCAGCAGGCAATAATCATGGAGCTGAGCAAACAGGAATCACGCAGCTCAGCATGCAATAATCAAGAAGCTGAGCAGGCAGGAATCACGCAGCTCAGCAGGCAATAAATATGGAGCTGAGCAAGCAGGAATCACGCAGCTCAGCAGGCAATAATCAAGAAGCTGAGCAGGCAGGAATCACGCAGCTTAGCAGGCAATAATCATGGAGCTGAGCAGACTGTAATGAAGTGGCTAAGCAGACTCTAATCACGTCACTCAGCCGGCTCCTAACCCGGTCTTGAGCAGGCACTAATCACGCAGCTGAGCAGGGACTAATCACACACCTGATCAGGCACGAGTCAGGCAGCTGAGCAGGGATTAAGCATGCAGCTGAGCAAGCGCTAATCCCTTGATTCAGTAGACCCTGATCACGTGACTGAGCAGGCCCTGATCACGTGGCTGAGCATGCACTGATCACGTGACTGAGCATGCACTGATCACGTGACTGAGAGGCACTGATCACGTGACTGAGAGGCACTGATCACGTGACTGAGCATGCACTGATCACGTGACTGAGCATGCAGTGATCACGTGACTGAGAGGCACTGATCACGTGACTGAGCAGGCCCTGATCACGTGGCTGAGCATGCACTGATCACGTGACTGAGCATGCACTGATCACGTGACTGAGAGGCACTGATCACGTGAGTGAGAGGCACTGATCACGTGACTGAGCATGCACTGATCACGTGACTGAGAGGCACTGATCACGTGACTGAGAGGCGCTGATCACGTGACTGAGGGGCGCTGATCACGTGCCTGAGAGGCGCTGATCACGTGGCTATCATGCACTGATCACGTGCTTCAGGAGGCAATAATCAAAGAGCTGAGCAGGCACTAATCACTTGGCTAAGAGGGCACTAATCACGGAGAGGAGCAGGAAATCGTCAAGGAGCTGAGCAAACTGTAATGAAGTGGTTAAGCAGACTCTAAACACGTGACGCAGCAGGCTCTACACCCGTGACTGAGCAGACACAATTTGGGCAGCTCAGCAGACACCAATGGTGCAGCTCAGCAGACACAAATGGTGCAGCTCAGCAGACACCAATCATGCAGCTCAGCAGGCAATACTCATGGAGCTGAGCAGGCAGGAATCACTCAGCTCAGCAGGCAAAGATCAAGGAGCTGAGCAGACTGCCATAAAGTGGCTAAGCAGACTCTAAACACGTGACTCAGCAGGCTTGACACCCGTGACTGAGCACACACGAATCTTGCAGCCCAGCAGACAATACTCCTGGAGCTGAGCAGGCAGTAATCACGCAGCTCAGCAGACAGTAATCAAGGAGCTGAGCAGGCACGAATCACGCAGCTCAGCAGGCAATAATCCTGGAGCTGAGCAAGCAGGAATCACGCAGCTCAGCAGGCAATAATCAAGAAGCAGAGCAGGCAGGAATCAGGAAGCACAGCAGCCAATAAGCAAGAAGCTAGCAGTCAGGAATCGCGCAGCTCAGCAGGCAATAATCATGGAGCTGAGCTGGCAGGAATCACGCAACTCAGCAGGCAATACTCACGGACCTGAGCAGGCAGGAATCACGCAACTTAGCAGGCAATAATAATTGGAGCTGAAGGCTGTAATGAACTGGATAAGCAGACTCTAATCACGTGATTCAGCCGGCTCCTCTCTGGGGACTGAGCAGGCACTTCTTATGCAGCTCAGCAAGCAAAAATCATGGAGCTGAGCAAGCAGGAATCACGCAGCTCAGCAGGCAATAATCATGGAGCTGAGCAAACAGGAATCACGCAGCTCAGCATGCAATAATCAAGAAGCTGAGCAGGCAGGAATCACGCAGCTCAGCAGGCAATAAATATGGAGCTGAGCAAGCAGGAATCACGCAGCTCAGCAGGCAATAATCAAGAAGCTGAGCAGGCAGGAATCACGAAGCTTAGCAGGCAATAATCATGGAGCTGAGCAGACTGTAATGAAGTGGCTAAGCAGACTCTAATCACGTCACTCAGCCGGCTCCTAACCCGGTCTTGAGCAGGCACTAATCACGCAGCTGAGCAGGGACTAATCACACAGCTGATCAGGCACGAGTCAGGCAGCTGAGCAGGGATTAAGCATGCAGCTGAGCAAGCGCTAATCCCTTGATTCAGTAGACCCTGATCACGTGACTGAGCAGGCCCTGATCACGTGGCTGAGCATGCACTGATCACGTGACTGAGCATGCACTGATCACGTGACTGAGAGGCACTGATCACGTGACTGAGAGGCACTGATCACGTGACTGAGCATGCACTGATCACGTGACTGAGCATGCAGTGATCACGTGACTGAGAGGCACTGATCACGTGACTGAGCAGGCCCTGATCACGTGGCTGAGCATGCACTGATCACGTGACTGAGCATGCACTGATCACGTGACTGAGAGGCACTGATCACGTGAGTGAGAGGCACTGATCACGTGACTGAGCATGCACTGATCACGTGACTGAGAGGCACTGATCACGTGACTGAGAGGCGCTGATCACGTGACTGAGGGGCGCTGATCACGTGCCTGAGAGGCGCTGATCACGTGGCTATCATGCACTGATCACGTGCTTCAGGAGGCAATAATCAAAGAGCTGAGCAGGCACTAATCACTTAGCTAAGAGGGCACTAATCACGGAGAGGAGCAGGAAATCGTCAAGGAGCTGAGCAAACTGTAATGAAGTGGTTAAGCAGACTCTAAACACGTGACGCAGCAGGCTCTACACCCGTGACTGAGCAGACACAATTTGGGCAGCTCAGCAGACACCAATGGTGCAGCTCAGCAGACACAAATGGTGCAGCTCAGCAGACACCAATCATGCAGCTCAGCAGGCAATACTCATGGAGCTGAGCAGGCAGGAATCACTCAGCTCAGCAGGCAAAGATCAAGGAGCTGAGCAGACTGCCATAAAGTGGCTAAGCAGACTCTAAACACGTGACTCAGCAGGCTTGACACCCGTGACTGAGCACACACGAATCTTGCAGCCCAGCAGACAATACTCCTGGAGCTGAGCAGGCAGGAATCACGCAGCTCAGCAGACAGTAATCAAGGAGCTGAGCAGGCACGAATCACGCAGCTCAGCAGGCAATAATCCTGGAGCTGAGCAAGCAGGAATCATGCAGCTCAGCAGGCAATAATCAAGAAGCAGAGCAGGCAGGAATCAGGGAGCTCAGCAGCCAATAAGCAAGAAGCTAGCAGTCAGGAATTGCGCAGCTCAGCAGGCAATAATCATGGAGCTGAGCTGGCAGGAATCACGCAACTCAGCAGGCAATACTCACGGACCTGAGCAGGCAGGAATCACGCAACTTAGCAGGCAATAATAATTGGAGCTGAAGGCTGTAATGAACTGGATAAGCAGACTCTAATCACGTGATTCAGCCGGCTCCTCTCTGGGGACTGAGCAGGCACTTATTATGCAGCTCAGCAAGCAAAAATCATGGAGCTGAGCAAGCAGGAATCACGCAGCTCAGCAGGCAATAATCATGGAGCTGAGCAAACAGGAATCACGCAGCTCAGCATGCAATAATCAAGAATCTGAGCAGGCAGGAATCACGCAGCTCAGCAGGCAATAAATATGGAGCTGAGCAAGCAGGAATCACGCAGCTCAGCAGGCAATAATCAAGAGGCTGAGCAGGCAGGAATCACGCAGCTTAGCAGGCAATAATCATGGAGCTGAGCAGACTGTAATGAAGTGGCTAAGCAGACTCTAATCACGTCACTCAGCCGGCTCCTAACCCGGTCTTGAGCAGGCACTAATCACGCAGCTGAGCAGGGACTAATCACACAGCTGATCAGGCACGAGTCAGGCAGCTGAGCAGGGATTAAGCATGCAGCTGAGCAAGCGCTAATCCCTTGATTCAGCAGACCCTGATCACGTGACTGAGCAGGCCCTGATCACGTGGCTGAGCATGCACTGATTACGTGACTGAGCATGCACTGATCACGTGACTGAGAGGCACTGATCACGTGACTGAGAGGCACTGATCACGTGACTGAGCATGCACTGATCACGTGACTGAGAGGCACTGATCACGTGACTGAGAGGCACTGATCACGTGACTGAGCATGCACTGATCACGTGACTGAGAGGCACTGATCACGTGACTGAGAGGCGCTGATCACGTGACTGAGGCGCTGATCACGTGGCTATCATGCACTGATCACGTGCTTCAGGAGGCAATAATCAAAGAGCTGAGCAGGCACTAATCACTTGGCTAAGAGGGCACTAATCACGGAGAGGAGCAGAAAATCGTCAAGGAGATGAGCAAACTGTAATGAAGTGGTTAAGCAGACTCTAAACACGTGACGCAGCAGGCTCTACACCCGTGACTGAGCAGACACAATTTGGGCAGCTCAGCAGACACCAATGGTGCAGTTCAGCAGACACCAATCATGCAGCTCAGCAGGCAATACTCATGGAGCTCAGCAGGCAATACTCATGGAGCTGAGCAGGCAGGAATCACACAGCTCAGCAGGCAAAGATCACGGAGCTGAGCAGGCACGAATCTTGCAGCTCAGCTGGCAAAAATCAAGGAGCTGAGCAGACTGCCATTAAGTGGCTAAGCAGACTCTAAACACGTGACTCAGCAGGCTTGACACCCGTGACTGAGCACACACGAATCTTGCAGCCCAGCAGACAATACTCCTGGAGCTGAGCAGGCACGAATCACGCAGCTCAGCAGGCAATAATCCTGGAGCTGAGCAAGCAGGAATCACGCAGCTCAGCAGGCAATAATCAAGAAGCAGAGCAGGCAGGAATCAGGCAGCTCAGCAGCCAATAAGCAAGAAGCTAGCAGTCAGGAATCGCGCAGCTCAGCAGGCAAAAATCATGGAGCTGAGCTGGCAGGAATCACGCAACTCAGCAGGCAATACTCACGGACCTGAGCAGGCAGGAATCACGCAACTTAGCAGGCAATAATAATTGGAGCTGAAGGCTGTAATGAACTGGATAAGCAGACTCTAATCACGTGATTCAGCCGGCTCCTCTCTGGGGACTGAGCAGGCACTTATTATGCAGCTCAGCAAGCAAAAATCATGGAGCTGAGCAAGCAGGAATCACGCAGCTCAGCAGGCAATAATCATGGAGCTGAGCAAACAGGAATCACGCAGCTCAGCATGCAATAATCAAGAAGCTGAGCAGGCAGGAATCACGCAGCTCAGCAGGCAATAAATATGGAGCTGAGCAAGCAAGCAGGAATCACGCAGCTCAGCAGGCAATAATCAAGAAGCTGAGCAGGCAGGAATCACGCAGCTTAGCAGGCAATAATCATGGAGCTGAGCAGACTGTAATGAAGTGGCTAAGCAGACTCTAATCACGTCACTCAGCCGGCTCCTAACCCGGTCTTGAGCAGGCACTAATCACGCAACTGAGCAGGGACTAATCACACAGCTGATCAGGCACGAGTCAGGCAGCTGAGCAGGGATTAAGCATGCAGCTGAGCAAGCGCTAATCCCTTGATTCAGCAGACCCTGATCACGTGACTGAGCAGGCCCTGATCACGTGGCTGAGCATGCACTGATCACGTGACTGAGCATGCACTGATCACGTGACTGAGAGGCACTGATCACGTGACTGAGCAGGCACTGATCACGTGACTGAGAGGCACTGATCACGTGACTGAGCATGCACTGTTCACGTGACTTAGAGGCACTGATCACGTGACTGAGAGGCGCTGATCACGTGACTGAGGGCGCTGATCACGTGACTGAGAGGCGCTGATCACGTGGCTATCATGCACTGATCACGTGCTTCAGGAGGCAATAATCAAAGAGCTGAGCAGGCACTAATCACTTGGCTAAGAGGGCACTAATCACGGAGAGGAGCAGGAAATCGTCAAGGAGCTGAGCAAACTGTAATGAAGTGGTTAAGCAGACTCTAAACACGTGACGCAGCAGGCTCTACACCCGTGACTGAGCAGACACAATTTGGGCAGCTCAGCAGACACCAATGGTGCAGCTCAGCAGACACAAATGGTGCAGCTCAGCAGACACCAATCATGCAGCTCAGTAGGCAATACTCATGGAACTGAGCAGGGAGGAATCACTCAGCTCAGCAGGCAAAGATCAAGGAGCTGAGCAGACTGCCATAAAGTGGCTAAGCAGACTCTAAACACGTGACTCAGCAGCTTGACACCCGTGACTGAGCACACACGAATCTTGCAGCCCAGCAGACAATACTCCTGGAGCTGAGCAGGCAGGAATCACGCAGCTCAGCAGACAGTAATCAAGGAGCTGAGCAGGCACGAATCACGCAGCTCAGCAGGCAATAATCCTGGAGCTGAGCAAGCAGGAATCACGCAGCTCAGCAGGCAATAATCAAGAAGCAGAGCAGGCAGGAATCACACAGCTCAGCAGGCAAAGATCAAGGAGCTGAGCAGGCACGAATCTCGCAGCTCAGCTGGCAAAAATCAAGGAGCTGAGCAGACTGCCATTAAGTGGCTAAGCAGACTCTAAACACGTGACGCAGCAGGCTCTACACCCGTGACTGAGCAGACACAATTTGGGCAGCTCAGCAGACACCAATGGTGCAGCTCAGCAGACACAAATGGTGCAGCTCAGCAGACACCAATCATGCAGCTCAGCAGGCAATACTCATGGAGCTGAGCAGGCAGGAATCACTCAGCTCAGCAGGCAAAGATCAAGGAGCTGAGCAGGCACGAATCTCGCAGCTCAGCTGGCAAAAATCAAGGAGCTGAGCAGACTGCCATTAAGTGGCTAAGCAGACTCTAAACACGTGACTCAGCAGGCTTGACACCCGTGACTGAGCACACACGAATCTTGCAGCCCAGCAGACAATACTCCTGGAGCTGAGCAGGCAGGAATCACGCAGCTCAGCAGACAGTAATCAAGGAGCTGAGCAGGCACGAAACACGCAGCTCAGCAGGCAATAATCCTGGAGCTGAGCAAGCAGGAATCACGCAGCTCAGCAGGCAATAATCAAGAAGCAGAGCAGGCAGGAATCAGGCAGCTCAGCAGCCAATAAGCAAGAAGCTAGCAGTCAGGAATCGCGCAGCTCAGCAGGCAATAATCATGGAGCTGAGCTGGCAGGAATCACGCAACTCAGCAGGCAATACTCACGGACCTGAGCAGGCAGGAATCACGCAACTTAGCAGGCAATAATAATTGGAGCTGAAGGCTGTAATGAACTGGATAAGCAGACTCTAATCACGTGATTCAGCCGGCTCCTCTCTGGGGACTGAGCAGGCACTTCTTATGCAGCTCAGCAAGCAAAAATCATGGAGCTGAGCAAGCAGGAATCACGCAGCTCAGCAGGCAATAATCATGGAGCTGAGCAAACAGGAATCACGCAGCTCAGCATGCAATAATCAAGAAGCTGAGCAGGCAGGAATCACGCAGCTCAGCAGGCAATAAATATGGAGCTGAGCAAGCAGGAATCACGCAGCTCAGCAGGCAATAATCAAGAAGCTGAGCAGGCAGGAATCACGCAGCTTAGCAGGCAATAATCATGGAGCTGAGCAGACTGTAATGAAGTGGCTAAGCAGACTCTAATCACGTCACTCAGCCGGCTCCTAACCCGGTCTTGAGCAGGCACTAATCACGCAGCTGAGCAGGGACTAATCACACAGCTGATCAGGCACGAGTCAGGCAGCTGAGCAGGGATTAAGCATGCAGCTGAGCAAGCGCTAATCCCTTGATTCAGCAGACCCTGATCACGTGACTGAGCAGGTCCTGATCACGTGGCTGAGCGTGCACTGATCACGTGACTGAGCATGCACTGATCACGTGACTGAGAGGCACTGATCACGTGACTGAGCATGCACTGATCACGTGACTGAGAGGCACTGATCACGTGACTGAGAGGCACTGATCACGTGACTGAGCATGCACTGATCACGTGACTGAGAGGCACTGATCACGTGACTGAGAGGCGCTGATCACGTGACTGAGGGGCGCTGATCACGTGACTGTGAGGCGCTGATCACGTGGCTATCATGCACTGATCACGTGCTTCAGGAGGCAATAATCAAAGAGCTGAGCAGGCACTAATCACTTGGCTAAGAGGGCACTAATCACGGAGAGGAGCAGGAAATCGTCAAGGAGCTGAGCAAACTGTAATGAAGTGGTTAAGCAGACTCTAAACACGTGACGCAGCAGGCTCTACACCCGTGACTGAGCAGACACAATTTGGGCAGCTCAGCAGACACCAATGGTGCAGCTCAGCAGACACAAATGGTGCAGCTCAGCAGACACCAATCATGCAGCTCAGCAGGCAATACTCATGGAGCTGAGCAGGCAGGAATCACTCAGCTCAGCAGGCAAAGATCAAGGAGCTGAGCAGGCACGAATCTCGCAGCTCAGCTGGCAAAAATCAAGGAGCTGAAGAGACTGTCATTAAGTGGCTAAGCAGACTCTAAACACGTGACGCAGCAGGCTCTACACCCGTGACTGAGCAGACACAATTTGGGCAGCTCAGCAGACACCAATGGTGCAGCTCAGCAGACACAAATGGTGCAGCTCAGCAGACACCAATCATGCAGCTCAGCAGGCAATACTCATGGAGCTTAGCAGGCAGGAATCACTCAGCTCAGCAGGCAAAGATCAAGGAGCTGAGCAGGCACGAATCTCGCAGCTCAGCTGGCAAAAATCAAGGAGCTGAGCAGACTGCCATTAAGTGGCTAAGCAGACTCTAAACACGTGACTCAGCAGGCTTGACACCCGTGACTGAGCACACACGAATCTTGCAGCCCAGCAGACAATACTCCTGGAGCTGAGCAGGCAGGAATCACGCAGCTCAGCAGACAGTAATCAAGGAGCTGAGCAGGCACGAATCACGCAGCTCAGCAGGCAATAATCCTGGAGCTGAGCAAGCAGGAATCACGCAGCTCAGCAGGCAATAATCAAGAAGCAGAGCAGGCAGGAATCAGGCAGCTCAGCAGCCAATAAGCAAGAAGCTAGCAGTCAGGGATCGCGCAGCTCAGCAGGCAATAATCATGGAGCTGAGCTGGCAGGAATCACGCAACTCAGCAGGCAATACTCACGGACCTGAGCAGGCAGGAATCACGCAACTTAGCAGGCAATAATAATTGGAGCTGAAGGCTGTAATGAACTGGATAAGCAGACTCTAATCACGTGATTCAGCCGGCTCCTCTCTGGGGACTGAGCAGGCACTTATTATGCAGCTCAGCAAGCAAAAATCATGGAGCTGAGCCAGCAGGAATCACGCAGCTCAGCAGGCAATAATCATGGAGCTGAGCAAACAGGAATCACGCAGCTCAGCAGGCAATAATCAAGAAGCTGAGCAGGCAGGAATCACGCAGCTCAGCAGGCCATAATCATGGAGCTGAGCAGACTGTAATGAAGTGGTTAAGCAGACTCTAAACACGTGACTGAGCAGACACAATTTGGGCAGCTCAGCAGACACCAATGGTGCAGCTCAGCAGACACAAATGGTGCAGCTCAGCAGACACCAATCATGCAGCTCAGCAGGCAATACTCATGGAGCTCAGCAGGCAATACTCATGGAGCTGAGCAGGCAGGAATCACACAGCTCAGCAGGCAAAGATCAAGGAGCTGAGCAGGCACGAATCTCGCAGCTCAGCTGGCAAAAATCAAGGAGCTGAGCAGACTGCCATTAAGTGGCTAAGCAGACTCTAAACACGTGACTCAGCAGGCTTGACACCCGTGACTGAGCACACACGAATTTGCAGCCCAGCAGACAATACTCCTGGAGCTGAGCAGGCAGGAATCACGCAGCTCAGCAGACAGTAATCAAGGAGCTGAGCAGGCACGAATCACGCAACTCAGCAGGCAATAATCCTGGAGCTGAGCAAGCAGGAATCACGCAGCTCAGCAGGCAATAATCAAGAAGCAGAGCAGGCAGGAATCAGGCAGCTCAGCAGCCAATAAGCAAGAAGCTAGCAGTCAGAAATCTCGCAGCTCAGCAGGCAATAATCATGGAGCTGAGCTGGCAGGAATCACGCAACTCAGCAGGCAATACTCACGGACCTGAGCAGGCAGGAATCACGCAACTTAGCAGGCAATAATAATTGGAGCTGAAGGCTGTAATGAACTGGATAAGCAGACTCTAATCACGTGATTCAGCCGGCTCCTCTCTGGGGACTGAGCAGGCACTTATTATGCAGCTCAGCAAGCAAAAATCATGGAGCTGAGCAAGCAGGAATCACGCAGCTCAGCAGGCAATAATCATGGAGCTGAGCAAACAGGAATCACGCAGCTCAGCATGCAATAATCAAGAAGCTGAGCAGGCAGGAATCACGCAGCTCAGCAGGCAAAGATCAAGGAGCTGAGCAGGCACGAATCTCGCAGCTCAGCTGGCAAAAATCAAGGAGCTGAGCAGACTGCCATTAAGTGGCTAAGCAGACTCTAAACACGTGACTCAGCAGGCTTGACACCCGTGACTGAGCACACACGAATCTTGCAGCCCAGCAGACAATACTCCTGGAGCTGAGCAGGCAGGAATCACGCAGCTCAGCAAACAGTAATCAAGGAGCTGAGCAGGCACGAATCACGCAGCTCAGCAGGCAATAATCCTGGAGCTGAGCAAGCAGGAATCACGCAGCTCAGCAGGCAATAATCAAGAAGCAGAGCAGGCAGGAATCAGGCAGCTCAGCAGCCAATAAGCAAGAAGCTAGCAGTCAGGAATCGCGCAGCTCAGCAGGCAATAAATATGGAGCTGAGCAAGCAGGAATCACGCAGCTCAGCAGGCAATAATCATGGAGCTGAGCAAACAGGAATCAGGCAGCTCAGCAGCCAATAAGCAAGAAGCTAGCAGTCAGGAATCGCGCAGCTCAGCAGGCAATAATCCTGGAGCTGAGCAAGTAGGAATCACGCAGCTCAGCAGGCAATAAATATGGAGCTGAGCAAGCAGGAATCACGCAGCTCAGCAGGCAATAATCAAGAAGCTGAGCAGGCAGGAATCACGCAGCTTAGCAGGCAATAATCATGGAGCTGAGCAGACTGTAATGAAGTGGCTAAGCAGACTCTAATCACGTCACTCAGCCGGCTCCTAACCCGGTCTTGAGCAGGCACTAATCACGCAGCTGAGCAGGGACTAATCACACAGCTGATCAGGCACGAGTCAGGCAGCAGAGCAGGGATTAAGCATGCAGCTGAGCAAGCGCTAATCCCTTGATTCAGCAGACCCTGATCACGTGACTGAGCAGGCCCTGATCACGTGGCTGAGCATGCACTGATCACGTGACTGAGCATGCACTGATCACGTGACTGAGAGGCACTGATCACGTGACTGAGAGGCACTGATCACGTGACTGAGCATGCACTGATCACGTGACTGAGAGGCACTGACCACGTGACTGAGAGGCGCTGATCACGTGACTGAGGGGCGCTGATCACGTGACTGAGAGGCGCTGATCACGTGGCTATCATGCACTGATCACGTGCTTCAGGAGGCAATAATCAAAGAGCTGAGCAAGCACTAATCACTTGGCTAAGAGGGCACTAATCACGGAGAGGAGCAGAAAATCGTCAAGGAGCTGAGCAAACTGTAATGAAGTGGTTAAGCAGACTCTAAACACGTGACGCAGCAGGCTCTACACCCGTGACTGAGCAGACACAATTTGGGCAGCTCAGCAGATACCAATGGTGCAGTTCAGCAGACACCAATCATGCAGCTCAGCAGGCAATACTCATGGAGCTCAGCAGGCAATACTCATGGAGCTGAGCAGGCAGGAATCACTCAGCTCAGCAGGCAAAGATCAAGGAGCTGAGCAGGCACGAATCTCGCAGCTCAGCTGGCAAAAATCAAGGAGCTGAGCAGACTGCCATTAAGTGGCTAAGCAGACTCTAAACACGTGACTCAGCAGGCTTGACACCCGTGACTGAGCACACACGAATCTTGCAGCCCAGCAGACAATACTCCTGGAGCTGAGCAGGCACGAATCACGCAGCTCAGCAGGCAATAATCCTGGAGCTGAGCAAGCAGGAATCACGCAGCTCAGCAGGCAATAATCAAGAAGCAGAGCAGGCAGGAATCAGGCAGCTCAGCAGCCAATAAGCAAGAAGCTAGCAGTCAGGAATCGCGCAGCTCAGCAGGCAATAATCATGGAGCTGAGCTGGCAGGAATCACACAACTCAGCAGGCAATACTCACGGACCTGAGCAGGCAGGAATCACGCAACTTAGCAGGCAATAATAATTGGAGCTGAAGGCTGTAATGAACTGGATAAGCAGACTCTAATCACGTGATTCAGCCGGCTCCTCTCTGGGGACTGAGCAGGCACTTATTATGCAGCTCAGCAAGCAAAAATCATGGAGCTGAGCAAGCAGGAATCACGCAGCTCAGCAGGCAATAATCATGGAGCTGAGCAAGCAGGAATCACGCAGCTCAGCATGCAATAATCAAGAAGCTGAGCAGGCAGGAATCACGCAGCTCAGCAGGCAATAAATATGGAGCTGAGCAAGCAGGAATCACGCAGCTCAGCAGGCAATAATCAAGAAGCTGAGCAGGCAGGAATCACGCAGCTTAGCAGGCAATAATCATGGAGCTGAGCAGACTGTAATGAAGTGGCTAAGCAGACTGTAATCACGTCACTCAGCCGGCTCCTAACCCGGTCTTGAGCAGGCACTAATCACGCAGCTGAGCAGGGACTAATCACACAGCTGATCAGGCACGAGTCAGGCAGCTGAGCAGGGATTAAGCATGCAGCTGAGCAAGCGCTAATCCCTTGATTCAGCAGACCCTGATCACGTGACTTAGCAGGCCCTGATCACGTGGCTGAGCATGCACTGATCACGTGACTGAGCATGCACTGATCACGTGACTGAGAGGCACTGATCACGTGACTGAGAGGCACTGATCACGTGACTGAGCATGCACTGATCACGTGACTGAGAGGCACTGATCACGTGGCTATCATGCACTGATCACGTGCTTCAGGAGGCAATAATCAAAGAGCTGAGCAGGCACTAATCACTTGGCTAAGAGGGCACTAATCACGGAGAGGAGCAGGAAATCGTCAAGGAGCTGAGCAAACTGTAATGAAGTGGTTAAGCAGACTCTAAACACGTGACGCAGCAGGCTCTACACCCGTGACTGAGCAGACACAATTTGGGCAGCTCAGCAGACACCAATGGTGCAGCTCAGCAGACACAAATGGTGCAGCTCAGCAGACACCAATCATGCAGCTCAGCAGGCAATACTCATGGAGCTGAGAAGGCAGGAATCACTCAGCTCAGCAGGCAAAGATCAAGGAGCTGAGCAGGCACGAATCTCGCAGCTCAGCTGGCAAAAATCAAGGAGCTGAGCAGACTGCCATTAAGTGGCTAAGCAGACTCTAAACACGTGACTCAGCAGGCTTGACACCCGTGACTGAGCACACACTAATCTTGCAGCCCAGCAGACAATACTCCTGGAGCTGAGCAGGCAGGAATCACGCAGCTCAGCAGACAGTAATCAAGGAGCTGAGCAGGCACGAATCACGCAGCTCAGCAGGCAATAATCCTGGAGCTGAGCAAGCAGGAATCACGCAGCTCAGCAGGCACTAATCAAGAAGCAGAGCAGGCAGGAATCACACAGCTCAGCAGGCAAAATCAAGGAGCTGAGCAGGCACGAATCTCGCAGCTCAGCTGGCAAAAATCAAGGAGCTGAGCAGACTGCCATTAAGTGGCTAAGCAGACTCTAAACACGTGACGCAGCAGGCTCTACACCCGTGACTGAGCAGACACAATTTGGGCAGCTCAGCAGACACCAATGGTGCAGCTCAGCAGACACAAATGGTGCAGCTCAGCAGACACCAATCATGCAGCTCAGCAGGCAATACTCATGGAGCTGAGCAGGCAGGAATCACTCAGCTCAGCAGGCAAAGATCAAGGAGCTGAGCAGGCACGAATCTCGCAGCTCAGCTGGCAAAAATCAAGGAGCTGAGCAGACTGCCATTAAGTGGCTAAGCAGACTCTAAACACGTGACTCAGCAGGCTTGACACCCGTGACTGAGCACACACGAATCTTGCAGCCCAGCAGACAATACTCCTGGAGCTGAGCAGGCAGGAATCACGCAGCTCAGCAGACAGTAATCAAGGAGCTGAGCAGGCACGAAACACGCAGCTCAGCAGGCAATAATCCTGGAGCTGAGCAAGCAGGAATCACGCAGCTCAGCAGGCAATAATCAAGAAGCAGAGCAGGCAGGAATCAGGCAGCTCAGCAGCCAATAAGCAAGAAGCTAGCAGTCAGGAATCGCGCAGCTCAGCAGGCAATAATCATGGAGCTGAGCTGGCAGGAATCACGCAACTCAGCAGGCAATACTCACGGACCTGAGCAGGCAGGAATCACGCAACTTAGCAGGCAATAATAATTGGAGCTGAAGGCTGTAATGAACTGGATAAGCAGACTCTAATCACGTGATTCAGCCGGCTCCTCTCTGGGGACTGAGCAGGCACTTATTATGCAGCTCAGCAAGCAAAAATCATGGAGCTGAGCAAGCAGGAATCACGCAGCTCAGCAGGCAATAATCATGGAGCTGAGCAAACAGGAATCACGCAGCTCAGCATGCAATAATCAAGAAGCTGAGCAGGCAGGAATCACGCAGCTCAGCAGGCAATAAATATGGAGCTGAGCAAGCAGGAATCACGCAGCTCAGCAGGCAATAATCAAGAAGCTGAGCAGGCAGGAATCACGCAGCTTAGCAGGCAATAATCATGGAGCTGAGCAGACTGTAATGAAGTGGCTAAGCAGACTCTAATCACGTCACTCAGCCGGCTCCTAACCCGGTCTTGAGCAGGCACTAATCACGCAGCTGAGCAGGGACTAATCACACAGCTGATCAGGCACGAGTCAGGCAGCTGAGCAGGGATTAAGCATGCAGCTGAGCAAGCGCTAATCCCTTGATTCAGCAGACCCTGATCACGTGACTTAGCAGGCCCTGATCACGTGGCTGAGCATGCACTGATCACGTGACTGAGCATGCACTGATCACGTGACTGAGAGGCACTGATCACGTGACTGAGAGGCACTGATCACGTGACTGAGCATGCACTGATCACGTGACTGAGAGGCACTGATCACGTGGCTATCATGCACTGATCACGTGCTTCAGGAGGCAATAATCAAAGAGCTGAGCAGGCACTAATCACTTGGCTAAGAGGGCACTAATCACGGAGAGGAGCAGAAAATCGTCAAGGAGCTGAGCAAACTGTAATGAAGTGGTTAAGCAGACTCTAAACACGTGACGCAGCAGGCTCTACACCCGTGACTGAGCAGACACAATTTGGGCAGCTCAGCAGACACCAATGGTGCAGTTCAGCAGAAACCAATCATGCAGCTCAGCAGGCAATACTCATGGAGCTCAGCAGGCAATACTCATGGAGCTGAGCAGGCAGGAATCACACAGCTCAGCAGGCAAAGATCACGGAGCTGAGCAGGCACGAATCTTGCAGCTCAGCTGGCAAAAATCAAGGAGCTGAGCAGACTGCCATTAAGTGGCTAAGCAGACTCTAAACACGTGACTCAGCAGGCTTGACACCCGTGACTGAGCACACACGAATCTTGCAGCCCAGCAGACAATACTCCTGGAGCTGAGCAGGCAGGAATCACGCAGCTCAGCAGACAGTAATCAAGGAGCTGAGCAGGCACGAATCACGCAGCTCAGCAGGCAATAATCCTGGAGCTGAGCAAGCAGGAATCACGCAGCTCAGCAGGCAATAATCAAGAAGCAGAGCAGGCAGGAATCAGGCAGCTCAGCAGCCAATAAGCAAGAAGCTAGCAGTCAGGAATCGCGCAGCTCAGCAGGCAATACTCACGGACCTGAGCAGGCAGGAATCACGCAACTTAGCAGGCAATAATAATTGGAGCTGAAGGCTGTAATGAACTGGATAAGCAGACTCTAATCACGTGATTCAGCCGGCTCCTCTCTGGGGACTGAGCAGGCACTTATTATGCAGCTCAGCAAGCAAAAATCATGGAGCTGAGCAAGCAGGAATCACGCAGCTCAGCAGGCAATAATCATGGAGCTGAGCAAACAGGAATCACGCAGCTCAGCATGCAATAATCAAGAAGCTGAGCAGGCAGGAATCACGCAGCTCAGCAGGCAATAAATATGGAGCTGAGCAAGCAAGCAGGAATCACGCAGCTCAGCAGGCAATAATCAAGAAGCTGAGCAGGCAGGAATCACGCAGCTTAGCAGGCAATAATCATGGAGCTGAGCAGACTGTAATGAAGTGGCTAAGCAGACTCTAATCACGTCACTCAGCCGGCTCCTAACCCGGTCTTGAGCAGGCACTAATCACGCAGCTGAGCAGGGACTAATCACACAGCTGATCAGGCACGAGTCAGGCAGCTGAGCAGGGATTAAGCATGCAGCTGAGCAAGCGCTAATCCCTTGATTCAGCAGACCCTGATCACGTGACTGAGCAGGCCCTGATCACGTGGCTGAGCATGCACTGATCACGTGACTGAGCATGCACTGATCACGTGACTGAGAGGCACTGATCACGTGACTGAGCATGCACTGATCACGTGACTGAGAGGCACTGATCACGTGACTGAGAGGCACTGATCACGTGACTGAGCATGCACTGTTCACGTGACTTAGAGGCACTGATCACGTGACTGAGAGGCGCTGATCACGTGACTGAGGGGCGCTGATCACGTGACTGAGAGGCGCTGATCACGTGGCTATCATGCACTGATCACGTGCTTCAGGAGGCAATAATCAAAGAGCTGAGCAGGCACTAATCACTTGGCTAAGAGGGCACTAATCACGGAGAGGAGCAGGAAATCGTCAAGGAGCTGAGCAAACTGTAATGAAGTGGTTAAGCAGACTCTAAACACGTGACGCAGCAGGCTCTACACCCGTGACTGAGCAGACACAATTTGGGCAGCTCAGCAGACACCAATGGTGCAGCTCAGCAGACACAAATGGTGCAGCTCAGCAGACACCAATCATGCAGCTCAGCAGGCAATACTCATGGAGCTGAGCAGGCAGGAATCACTCAGCTCAGCAGGCAAAGATCAAGGAGCTGAGCAGGCACGAATCTCGCAGCTCAGCTGGCAAAAATCAAGGAGCTGAGCAGACTGCCATTAAGTGGCTAAGCAGACTCTAAACACGTGACTCAGCAGGCTTGACACCCGTGACTGAGCACACACTAATCTTGCAGCCCAGCAGACAATACTCCTGGAGCTGAGCAGGCAGGAATCACGCAGCTCAGCAGACAGTAATCAAGGAGCTGAGCAGGCACGAATCACGCAGCTCAGCAGGCAATAATCCTGGAGCTGAGCAAGCAGGAATCACGCAGCTCAGCAGGCAATAATCAAGAAGCAGAGCAGGCAGGAATCACACAGCTCAGCAGGCAAAGATCAAGGAGCTGAGCAGGCACGAATCTCGCAGCTCAGCTGGCAAAAATCAAGGAGCTGAGCAGACTGCCATTAAGTGGCTAAGCAGACTCTAAACACGTGACGCAGCAGGCTCTACACCCGTGACTGAGCAGACACAATTTGGGCAGCTCAGCAGACACCAATGGTGCAGCTCAGCAGACACAAATGGTGCAGCTCAGCAGACACCAATCATGCAGCTCAGCAGGCAATACTCATGGAGCTGAGCAGGCAGGAATCACTCAGCTCAGCAGGCAAAGATCAAGGAGCTGAGCAGGCACGAATCTCGCAGCTCAGCTGGCAAAAATCAAGGAGCTGAGCAGACTGCCATTAAGTGGCTAAGCAGACTCTAAACACGTGACTCAGCAGGCTTGACACCCGTGACTGAGCACACACGAATCTTGCAGCCCAGCAGTCAATACTCCTGGAGCTGAGCAGGCAGGAATCACGCAGCTCAGCAGACAGTAATCAAGGAGCTGAGCAGGCACGAATCACGCAGCTCAGCAGGCAATAATCCTGGAGCTGAGCAAGCAGGAATCACGCAGCTCAGCAGGCAATAATCAAGAAGCAGAGCAGGCAGGAATCAGGCAGCTCAGCAGCCAATAAGCAAGAAGCTAGCAGTCAGGAATCGCGCAGCTCAGCAGGCAATAATCATGGAGCTGAGCTGGCAGGAATCACGCAACTCAGCAGGCAATACTCACGGACCTGAGCAGGCAGGAATCACGCAACTTAGCAGGCAATAATAATTGGAGCTGAAGGCTGTAATGAACTGGATAAGCAGACTCTAATCACGTGATTCAGCCGGCTCCTCTCTGGGGACTGAGCAGGCACTTATTATGCAGCTCAGCAAGCAAAAATCATGGAGCTGAGCAAGCAGGAATCACGCAGCTCAGCAGGCAATAATCATGGAGCTGAGCAAACAGGAATCACGCAGCTCAGCATGCAATAATCAAGAAGCTGAGCAGGCAGGAATCACGCAGCTCAGCAGGCAATAAATATGGAGCTGAGCAAGCAGGAATCACGCAGCTCAGCAGGCAATAATCAAGAAGCTGAGCAGGCAGGAATCACGCAGCTTAGCAGGCAATAATCATGGAGCTGAGCAGACTGTAATGAAGTGGCTAAGCAGACTCTAATCACGTCACTCAGCCGGCTCCTAACCCGGTCTTGAGCAGGCACTAATCACGCAGCTGAGCAGGGACTAATCACACAGCTGATCAGGCACGAGTCAGGCAGCTGAGCAGGGATTAAGCATGCAGCTGAGCAAGCGCTAATCCCTTGATTCAGCAGACCCTGATCACGTGACTGAGCAGGCCCTGATCACGTGGCTGAGCATGCACTGATCACGTGACTGAGCATGCACTGATCACGTGACTGAGAGGCACTGATCACGTGACTGAGAGGCACTGATCACGTGACTGAGCATGCACTGATCACGTGACTGAGAGGCACTGATCACGTGGCTATCATGCACTGATCACGTGCTTCAGGAGGCAATAATCAAAGAGCTGAGCAGGCACTAATCACTTGGCTAAGAGGGCACTGATCACGGAGAGGAGCAGAAAATCGTCAAGGAGCTGAGCAAACTGTAATGAAGTGGTTAAGCAGACTCTAAACACGTGACGCAGCAGGCTCTACACCCGTGACTGAGCAGACACAATTTGGGCAGCTCAGCAGACACCAATGGTGCAGTTCAGCAGAAACCAATCATGCAGCTCAGCAGGCAATACTCATGGAGCTCAGCAGGCAATACTCATGGAGCTGAGCAGGCAGGAATCACACAGCTCAGCAGGCAAAGATCACGGAGCTGAGCAGGCACGAATCTTGCAGCTCAGCTGGCAAAAATCAAGGAGCTGAGCAGACTGCCATTAAGTGGCTAAGCAGACTCTAAACACGTGACTCAGCAGGCTTGACACCCGTGACTGAGCACACACGGATCTTGCAGCCCAGCAGACAATACTCCTGGAGCTGAGCAGGCAGGAATCACGCAGCTCAGCAGACAGTAATCAAGGAGCTGAGCAGGCACGAATCACGCAGCTCAGCAGGCAATAATCCTGGAGCTGAGCAAGCAGGAATCACGCAGCTCAGCAGGCAATAATCAAGAAGCAGAGCAGGCAGGAATCAGGCAGCTCAGCAGCCAATAAGCAAGAAGCTAGCAGTCAGGAATCGCGCAGCTCAGCAGGCAATAATCATGGAGCTGAGCTGGCAGGAATCACGCAACTCAGCAGGCAATACTCACGGACCTGAGCAGGCAGGAATCACGCAACTTAGCAGGCAATAATAATTGGAGCTGAAGGCTGTAATGAACTGGATAAGCAGACTCTAATCACGTGATTCAGCCGGCTCCTCTCTGGGGACTGAGCAGGCACTTATTATGCAGCTCAGCAAGCAAAAATCATGGAGCTGAGCAAGCAGGAATCACGCAGCTCAGCAGGCAATAATCATGGAGCTGAGCAAACAGGAATCACGCAGCTCAGCATGCAATAATCAAGAAGCTGAGCAGGCAGGAATCACGCAGCTCAGCAGGCAATAAATATGGAGCTGAGCAAGCAGGAATCACGCAGCTCAGCAGGCAATAATCAAGAAGCTGAGCAGGCAGGAATCACGCAGCTTAGCAGGCAATAATCATGGAGCTGAGCAGACTGTAATGAAGTGGCTAAGCAGACTCTAATCACGTCACTCAGCCGGCTCCTAACCCGGTCTTGAGCAGGCACTAATCACGCAGCTGAGCAGGGACTAATCACACAGCTGATCAGGCACGAGTCAGGCAGCTGAGCAGGGATTAAGCATGCAGCTGAGCAAGCGCTAATCCCTTGATTCAGCAGACCCTGATCACGTGACTGAGCAGGCCCTGATCACGTGGCTGAGCATGCACTGATCACGTGACTGAGCATGCACTGATCACGTGACTGAGAGGCACTGATCACGTGACTGAGCATGCACTGATCACGTGACTGAGAGGCACTGATCACGTGACTGAGAGGCACTGATCACGTGACTGAGCATGCACTGTTCACGTGACTTAGAGGCACTGATCACGTGACTGAGAGGCGCTGATCACGTGACTGAGGGGCGCTGATCACGTGACTGAGAGGCGCTGATCACGTGGCTATCATGCACTGATCACGTGCTTCAGGAGGCAATAATCAAAGAGCTGAGCAGGCACTAATCACTTGGCTAAGAGGGCACTAATCACGGAGAGGAGCAGGAAATCGTCAAGGAGCTGAGCAAACTGTAATGAAGTGGTTAAGCAGACTCTAAACACGTGACGCAGCAGGCTCTACACCCGTGACTGAGCAGACACAATTTGGGCAGCTCAGCAGACACCAATGGTGCAGCTCAGCAGACACAAATGGTGCAGCTCAGCAGACACCAATCATGCAGCTCAGCAGGCAATACTCATGGAGCTGAGAAGGCAGGAATCACTCAGCTCAGCAGGCAAAGATCAAGGAGCTGAGCAGGCACGAATCTCGCAGCTCAGCTGGCAAAAATCAAGGAGCTGAGCAGACTGCCATTAAGTGGCTAAGCAGACTCTAAACACGTGACTCAGCAGGCTTGACACCCGTGACTGAGCACACACTAATCTTGCAGCCCAGCAGACAATACTCCTGGAGCTGAGCAGGCAGGAATCACGCAGCTCAGCAGACAGTAATCAAGGAGCTGAGCAGGCACGAATCACGCAGCTCAGCAGGCAATAATCCTGGAGCTGAGCAAGCAGGAATCACGCAGCTCAGCAGGCAATAATCAAGAAGCAGAGCAGGCAGGAATCACACAGCTCAGCAGGCAAAGATCAAGGAGCTGAGCAGGCACGAATCTCGCAGCTCAGCTGGCAAAAATCAAGGAGCTGAGCAGACTGCCATTAAGTGGCTAAGCAGACTCTAAACACGTGACGCAGCAGGCTCTACACCCGTGACTGAGCAGACACAATTTGGGCAGCTCAGCAGACACCAATGGTGCAGCTCAGCAGACACAAATGGTGCAGCTCAGCAGACACCAATCATGCAGCTCAGCAGGCAATACTCATGGAGCTGAGCAGGCAGGAATCACTCAGCTCAGCAGGCAAAGATCAAGGAGCTGAGCAGGCACGAATCTCGCAGCTCAGCTGGCAAAAATCAAGGAGCTGAGCAGACTGCCATTAAGTGGCTAAGCAGACTCTAAACACGTGACTCAGCAGGCTTGACACCCGTGACTGAGCACACACGAATCTTGCAGCCCAGCAGACAATACTCCTGGAGCTGAGCAGGCAGGAATCACGCAGCTCAGCAGACAGTAATCAAGGAGCTGAGCAGGCACGAAACACGCAGCTCAGCAGGCAATAATCCTGGAGCTGAGCAAGCAGGAATCACGCAGCTCAGCAGGCAATAATCAAGAAGCAGAGCAGGCAGGAATCAGGCAGCTCAGCAGCCAATAAGCAAGAAGCTAGCAGTCAGGAATCGCGCAGCTCAGCAGGCAATAATCATGGAGCTGAGCTGGCAGGAATCACGCAACTCAGCAGGCAATACTCACGGACCTGAGCAGGCAGGAATCACGCAACTTAGCAGGCAATAATAATTGGAGCTGAAGGCTGTAATGAACTGGATAAGCAGACTCTAATCACGTGATTCAGCCGGCTCCTCTCTGGGGACTGAGCAGGCACTTATTATGCAGCTCAGCAAGCAAAAATCATGGAGCTGAGCAAGCAGGAATCACGCAGCTCAGCAGGCAATAATCATGGAGCTGAGCAAACAGGAATCACGCAGCTCAGCATGCAATAATCAAGAAGCTGAGCAGGCAGGAATCACGCAGCTCAGCAGGCAATAAATATGGAGCTGAGCAAGCAGGAATCACGCAGCTCAGCAGGCAATAATCAAGAAGCTGAGCAGGCAGGAATCACGCAGCTTAGCAGGCAATAATCATGGAGCTGAGCAGACTGTAATGAAGTGGCTAAGCAGACTGTAATCACGTCACTCAGCCGGCTCCTAACCCGGTCTTGAGCAGGCACTAATCACGCAGCTGAGCAGGGACTAATCACACAGCTGATCAGGCACGAGTCAGGCAGCTGAGCAGGGATTAAGCATGCAGCTGAGCAAGCGCTAATCCCTTGATTCAGCAGACCCTGATCACGTGACTGAGCAGGCCCTGATCACGTGGCTGAGCATGCACTGATCACGTGACTGAGCATGCACTGATCACGTGACTGAGAGGCACTGATCACGTGACTGAGAGGCACTGATCACGTGACTGAGCATGCACTGATCACGTGACTGAGCATGCACTGATCACGTGACTGAGAGGCACTGATCACGTGACTGAGAGGCGCTGATCACGTGACTGAGGGGCGCTGATCACGTGACTGAGAGGCGCTGATCACGTGGCTATCATGCACTGATCACGTGCTTCAGGAGGCAATAATCAAAGAGCTGAGCAGGCACTAATCACTTGGCTAAGAGGGCACTAATCACGGAGAGGAGCAGGAAATCGTCAAGGAGCTGAGCAAACTGTAATGAAGTGGTTAAGCAGACTCTAAACACGTGACGCAGCAGGCTCTACACCCGTGACTGAGCAGACACAATTTGGGCAGCTCAGCAGACACCAATGGTGCAGTTCAGCAGACACCAATCATGCAGCTCAGCAGGCAATACTCATGGAGCTCAGCAGGCAATACTCATGGAGCTGAGCAGGCAGGAATCACACAGCTCAGCAGGCAAAGATCAAGGAGCTGAGCAGGCACGAATCTCGCAGCTCAGCTGGCAAAAATCAAGGAGCTGAGCAGACTGCCATTAAGTGGCTAAGCAGACTCTAAACACGTGACTCAGCAGGCTTGACACCCGTGACTGAGCACACACGAATCTTGCAGCCCAGCGGACAATACTCCTGGAGCTGAGCAGGCAGGAATCACGCAGCTCAGCAGACAGTAATCAAGGAGCTGAGCAGGCACGAATCACGCAGCTCCGCAGGCAATAATCCTGGAGCTGAGCAAGCAGGAATCACGCAGCTCAGCAGGCAATGATCAAGAAGCAGAGCAGGCAGGAATCAGGCAGCTCAGCAGCCAATAAGCAAGAAGCTAGCAGTCAGGAATCGCGCAGCTCAGCAGGCAATAATCATGGAGCTGAGCTGGCAGGAATCACGCATCTCAGCAGGCAATAATCATGGAGCTGAGCAAACAGGAATCACGCAGCTCAGCATGCAATAATCAAGAAGCTGAGCAGGCAGGAATCACGCAGCTCAGCAGGCAATAAATATGGAGCTGAGCAAGCAGGAATCACGCAGCTCAGCAGGCAATAATCAAGAAGCTGAGCAGGCAGGAATCACGCAGCTTAGCAGGCAATAATCATGGAGCTGAGCTGGCAGGAATCACACAACTCAGCAGGCAATACTCACGGACCTGAGCAGGCAGGAATCACGCAACTTAGCAGGCAATAATAATTGGAGCTGAAGGCTGTAATGAACTGGATAAGCAGACTCTAATCACGTGATTCAGCCGGCTCCTCTCTGGGGACTGAGCAGGCACTTATTATGCAGCTCAGCAAGCAAAAATCATGGAGCTGAGCAAGCAGGAATCACGCAGCTCAGCAGGCAATAATCAAGAAGCTGAGCAGGCAGGAATCACGCAGCTTAGCAGGCAATAATCATGGAGCTGAGCAGACTGTAATGAAGTGGCTAAGCAGACTCTAATCACGTCACTCAGCCGGCTCCTAACCCGGTCTTGAGCAGGCACTAATCACGCAGCTGAGCAGGGACTAATCACACAGCTGATCAGGCACGAGTCAGGCAGCTGAGCAGGGATTAAGCATGCAGCTGAGCAAGCGCTAATCCCTTGATTCAGCAGACCCTGATCACGTGACTGAGCAGGCCCTGATCACGTGGCTGAGCATGCACTGATCACGTGACTGAGCATGCACTGATCACGTGACTGAGAGGCACTGATCACGTGACTGAGCATGCACTGATCACGTGACTGAGAGGCACTGATCACGTGACTGAGAGGCACTGATCACGTGACTGAGCATGCACTGTTCACGTGACTTAGAGGCACTGATCACGTGACTGAGAGGCGCTGATCACGTGACTGAGGGGCGCTGATCACGTGACTGAGAGGCGCTGATCACGTGGCTATCATGCACTGATCACGTGCTTCAGGAGGCAATAATCAAAGAGCTGAGCAGGCACTAATCACTTGGCTAAGAGGGCACTAATCACGGAGAGGAGCAGGAAATCGTCAAGGAGCTGAGCAAACTGTAATGAAGTGGTTAAGCAGACTCTAAACACGTGACGCAGCAGGCTCTACACCCGTGACTGAGCAGACACAATTTGGGCAGCTCAGCAGACACCAATGGTGCAGCTCAGCAGACACAAATGGTGCAGCTCAGCAGACACCAATCATGCAGCTCAGCAGGCAATACTCATGGAGCTGAGAAGGCAGGAATCACTCAGCTCAGCAGGCAAAGATCAAGGAGCTGAGCAGGCACGAATCTCGCAGCTCAGCTGGCAAAAATCAAGGAGCTGAGCAGACTGCCATTAAGTGGCTAAGCAGACTCTAAACACGTGACTCAGCAGGCTTGACACCCGTGACTGAGCACACACTAATCTTGCAGCCCAGCAGACAATACTCCTGGAGCTGAGCAGGCAGGAATCACGCAGCTCAGCAGACAGTAATCAAGGAGCTGAGCAGGCACGAATCACGCAGCTCAGCAGGCAATAATCCTGGAGCTGAGCAAGCAGGAATCACGCAGCTCAGCAGGCAATAATCAAGAAGCAGAGCAGGCAGGAATCACACAGCTCAGCAGGCAAAGATCAAGGAGCTGAGCAGGCACGAATCTCGCAGCTCAGCTGGCAAAAATCAAGGAGCTGAGCAGACTGCCATTAAGTGGCTAAGCAGACTCTAAACACGTGACGCAGCAGGCTCTACACCCGTGACTGAGCAGACACAATTTGGGCAGCTCAGCAGACACCAATGGTGCAGCTCAGCAGACACAAATGGTGCAGCTCAGCAGACACCAATCATGCAGCTCAGCAGGCAATACTCATGGAGCTGAGCAGGCAGGAATCACTCAGCTCAGCAGGCAAAGATCAAGGAGCTGAGCAGGCACGAATCTCGCAGCTCAGCTGGCAAAAATCAAGGAGCTGAGCAGACTGCCATTAAGTGGCTAAGCAGACTCTAAACACGTGACTCAGCAGGCTTGACACCCGTGACTGAGCACACACGAATCTTGCAGCCCAGCAGACAATACTCCTGGAGCTGAGCAGGCAGGAATCACGCAGCTCAGCAGACAGTAATCAAGGAGCTGAGCAGGCACGAAACACGCAGCTCAGCAGGCAATAATCCTGGAGCTGAGCAAGCAGGAATCACGCAGCTCAGCAGGCAATAATCAAGAAGCAGAGCAGGCAGGAATCAGGCAGCTCAGCAGCCAATAAGCAAGAAGCTAGCAGTCAGGAATCGCGCAGCTCAGCAGGCAATAATCATGGAGCTGAGCTGGCAGGAATCACGCAACTCAGCAGGCAATACTCACGGACCTGAGCAGGCAGGAATCACGCAACTTAGCAGGCAATAATAATTGGAGCTGAAGGCTGTAATGAACTGGATAAGCAGACTCTAATCACGTGATTCAGCCGGCTCCTCTCTGGGGACTGAGCAGGCACTTCTTATGCAGCTCAGCAAGCAAAAATCATGGAGCTGAGCAAGCAGGAATCACGCAGCTCAGCAGGCAATAATCATGGAGCTGAGCAAACAGGAATCACGCAGCTCAGCATGCAATAATCAAGAAGCTGAGCAGGCAGGAATCACGCAGCTCAGCAGGCAATAAATATGGAGCTGAGCAAGCAGGAATCACGCAGCTCAGCAGGCAATAATCAAGAAGCTGAGCAGGCAGGAATCACGCAGCTTAGCAGGCAATAATCATGGAGCTGAGCAGACTGTAATGAAGTGGCTAAGCAGACTCTAATCACGTCACTCAGCCGGCTCCTAACCCGGTCTTGAGCAGGCACTAATCACGCAGCTGAGCAGGGACTAATCACACAGCTGATCAGGCACGAGTCAGGCAGCTGAGCAGGGATTAAGCATGCAGCTGAGCAAGCGCTAATCCCTTGATTCAGCAGACCCTGATCACGTGACTGAGCAGGCCCTGATCACGTGGCTGAGCATGCACTGATCACGTGACTGAGCATGCACTGATCACGTGACTGAGAGGCACTGATCACGTGACTGAGAGGCACTGATCACGTGACTGAGCATGCACTGATCACGTGACTGAGCATGCACTGATCACGTGACTGAGAGGCACTGATCACGTGACTGAGAGGCGCTGATCACGTGACTGAGGGGCGCTGATCACGTGACTGAGAGGCGCTGATCACGTGGCTATCATGCACTGATCACGTGCTTCAGGAGGCAATAATCAAAGAGCTGAGCAGGCACTAATCACTTGGCTAAGAGGGCACTAATCACGGAGAGGAGCAGAAAATCGTCAAGGAGCTGAGCAAACTGTAATGAAGTGGTTAAGCAGACTCTAAACACGTGACGCAGCAGGCTCTACACCCGTGACTGAGCAGACACAATTTGGGCAGCTCAGCAGACACCAATGGTGCAGTTCAGCAGACACCAATCATGCAGCTCAGCAGGCAATACTCATGGAGCTCAGCAGGCAATACTCATGGAGCTGAGCAGGCAGGAATCACACAGCTCAGCAGGCAAAGATCAAGGAGCTGAGCAGGCACGAATCTCGCAGCTCAGCTGGCAAAAATCAAGGAGCTGAGCAGACTGCCATTAAGTGGCTAAGCAGACTCTAAACACGTGACTCAGCAGGCTTGACACCCGTGACTGAGCACACACGAATCTTGCAGCCCAGCGGACAATACTCCTGGAGCTGAGCAGGCAGGAATCACGCAGCTCAGCAGACAGTAATCAAGGAGCTGAGCAGGCACGAATCACGCAGCTCCGCAGGCAATAATCCTGGAGCTGAGCAAGCAGGAATCACGCAGCTCAGCAGGCAATGATCAAGAAGCAGAGCAGGCAGGAATCAGGCAGCTCAGCAGCCAATAAGCAAGAAGCTAGCAGTCAGGAATCGCGCAGCTCAGCAGGCAATAATCATGGAGCTGAGCTGGCAGGAATCACGCAACTCAGCAGGCAATAATCATGGAGCTGAGCAAACAGGAATCACGCAGCTCAGCATGCAATAATCAAGAAGCTGAGCAGGCAGGAATCACGCAGCTCAGCAGGCAATAAATATGGAGCTGAGCAAGCAGGAATCACGCAGCTCAGCAGGCAATAATCAAGAAGCTGAGCAGGCAGGAATCACGCAGCTTAGCAGGCAATAATCATGGAGCTGAGCTGGCAGGAATCACACAACTCAGCAGGCAATACTCACGGACCTGAGCAGGCAGGAATCACGCAACTTAGCAGGCAATAATAATTGGAGCTGAAGGCTGTAATGAACTGGATAAGCAGACTCTAATCACGTGATTCAGCCGGCTCCTCTCTGGGGACTGAGCAGGCACTTATTATGCAGCTCAGCAAGCAAAAATCATGGAGCTGAGCAAGCAGGAATCACGCAGCTCAGCAGGCAATAATCAAGAAACTGAGCAGGCAGGAATCACGCAGCTTAGCAGGCAATAATCATGGAGCTGAGCAGACTGTAATGAAGTGGCTAAGCAGACTCTAATCACGTCACTCAGCCGGCTCCTAACCCGGTCTTGAGCAGGCACTAATCACGCAGCTGAGCAGGGACTAATCACACAGCTGATCAGGCACGAGTCAGGCAGATGAGCAGGGATTAAGCATGCAGCTGAGCAAGCGCTAATCCCTTGATTCAGCAGACCCTGATCACGTGACTGAGCAGGCCCTGATCACGTGGCTGAGCATGCACTGATCACGTGACTGAGCATGCACTGATCACGTGACTGAGAGGCACTGATCACGTGACTGAGCATGCACTGATCACGTGACTGAGAGGCACTGATCACGTGACTGAGAGGCACTGATCACGTGACTGAGCATGCACTGTTCACGTGACTTAGAGGCACTGATCACGTGACTGAGAGGCGCTGATCACGTGACTGAGGGGCGCTGATCACGTGACTGAGAGGCGCTGATCACGTGGCTATCATGCACTGATCACGTGCTTCAGGAGGCAATAATCAAAGAGCTGAGCAGGCACTAATCACTTGGCTAAGAGGGCACTAATCACGGAGAGGAGCAGGAAATCGTCAAGGAGCTGAGCAAACTGTAATGAAGTGGTTAAGCAGACTCTAAACACGTGACGCAGCAGGCTCTACACCCGTGACTGAGCAGACACAATTTGGGCAGCTCAGCAGACACCAATGGTGCAGCTCAGCAGACACAAATGGTGCAGCTCAGCAGACACCAATCATGCAGCTCAGCAGGCAATACTCATGGAGCTGAGAAGGCAGGAATCACTCAGCTCAGCAGGCAAAGATCAAGGAGCTGAGCAGGCACGAATCTCGCAGCTCAGCTGGCAAAAATCAAGGAGCTGAGCAGACTGCCATTAAGTGGCTAAGCAGACTCTAAACACGTGACTCAGCAGGCTTGACACCCGTGACTGAGCACACACGAATCTTGCAGCCCAGCAGACAATACTCCTGGAGCTGAGCAGGCAGGAATCACGCAGCTCAGCAGACAGTAATCAAGGAGCTGAGCAGGCACGAATCACGCAGCTCAGCAGGCAATAATCCTGGAGCTGAGCAAGCAGGAATCACGCAGCTCAGCAGGCAATAATCAAGAAGCAGAGCAGGCAGGAATCACACAGCTCAGCAGGCAAAGATCAAGGAGCTGAGCAGGCACGAATCTCGCAGCTCAGCTGGCAAAAATCAAGGAGCTGAGCAGACTGCCATTAAGTGGCTAAGCAGACTCTAAACACGTGACGCAGCAGGCTCTACACCCGTGACTGAGCAGACACAATTTGGGCAGCTCAGCAGACACCAATGGTGCAGCTCAGCAGACACAAATGGTGCAGCTCAGCAGACACCAATCATGCAGCTCAGCAGGCAATACTCATGGAGCTGAGCAGGCAGGAATCACTCAGCTCAGCAGGCAAAGATCAAGGAGCTGAGCAGGCACGAATCTCGCAGCTCAGCTGGCAAAAATCAAGGAGCTGAGCAGACTGCCATTAAGTGGCTAAGCAGACTCTAAACACGTGACTCAGCAGGCTTGACACCCGTGACTGAGCACACACGAATCTTGCAGCCCAGCAGACAATACTCCTGGAGCTGAGCAGGCAGGAATCACGCAGCTCAGCAGACAGTAATCAAGGAGCTGAGCAGGCACGAAACACGCAGCTCAGCAGGCAATAATCCTGGAGCTGAGCAAGCAGGAATCACGCAGCTCAGCAGGCAATAATCAAGAAGCAGAGCAGGCAGGAATCAGGCAGCTCAGCAGCCAATAAGCAAGAAGCTAGCAGTCAGGAATCGCGCAGCACAGCAGGCAATAATCATGGAGCTGAGCTGGCAGGAATCACGCAACTCAGCAGGCAATACTCACGGACCTGAGCAGGCAGGAATCACGCAACTTAGCAGGCAATAATAATTGGAGCTGAAGGCTGTAATGAACTGGATAAGCAGACTCTAATCACGTGATTCAGCCGGCTCCTCTCTGGGGACTGAGCAGGCACTTATTATGCAGCTCAGCAAGCAAAAATCATGGAGCTGAGCAAGCAGGAATCACGCAGCTCAGCAGGCAATAATCATGGAGCTGAGCAAACAGGAATCACGCAGCTCAGCATGCAATAATCAAGAAGCTGAGCAGGCAGGAATCACGCAGCTCAGCAGGCAATAAATATGGAGCTGAGCAAGCAGGAATCACGCAGCTCAGCAGGCAATAATCAAGAAGCTGAGCAGGCAGGAATCACGCAGCTTAGCAGGCAATAATCATGGAGCTGAGCAGACTGTAATGAAGTGGCTAAGCAGACTCTAATCACGTCACTCAGCCGGCTCCTAACCCGGTCTTGAGCAGGCACTAATCACGCAGCTGAGCAGGGACTAATCACACAGCTGATCAGGCACGAGTCAGGCAGCTGAGCAGGGATTAAGCATGCAGCTGAGCAAGCGCTAATCCCTTGATTCAGCAGACCCTGATCACGTGACTGAGCAGGCCCTGATCACGTGGCTGAGCATGCACTGATCACGTGACTGAGCATGCACTGATCACGTGACTGAGAGGCACTGATCACGTGACTGAGAGGCACTGATCACGTGACTGAGCATGCACTGATCACGTGACTGAGAGGCACTGACCACGTGACTGAGAGGCGCTGATCACGTGACTGAGGGGCGCTGATCACGTGACTGAGAGGCGCTGATCACGTGGCTATCATGCACTGATCACGTGCTTCAGGAGGCAATAATCAAAGAGCTGAGCAGGCACTAATCACTTGGCTAAGAGGGCACTAATCACGGAGAGGAGCAGAAAATCGTCAAGGAGCTGAGCAAACTGTAATGAAGTGGTTAAGCAGACTCTAAACACGTGACGCAGCAGGCTCTACACCCGTGACTGAGCAGACACAATTTGGGCAGCTCAGCAGATACCAATGGTGCAGTTCAGCAGACACCAATCATGCAGCTCAGCAGGCAATACTCATGGAGCTCAGCAGGCAATACTCATGGAGCTGAGCAGGCAGGAATCACTCAGCTCAGCAGGCAAAGATCAAGGAGCTGAGCAGGCACGAATCTCGCAGCTCAGCTGGCAAAAATCAAGGAGCTGAGCAGACTGCCATTAAGTGGCTAAGCAGACTCTAAACACGTGACTCAGCAGGCTTGACACCCGTGACTGAGCACACACGAATCTTGCAGCCCAGCAGACAATACTCCTGGAGCTGAGCAGGCACGAATCACGCAGCTCAGCAGGCAATAATCCTGGAGCTGAGCAAGCAGGAATCACGCAGCTCAGCAGGCAATAATCAAGAAGCAGAGCAGGCAGGAATCAGGCAGCTCAGCAGCCAATAAGCAAGAAGCTAGCAGTCAGGAATCGCGCAGCTCAGCAGGCAATAATCATGGAGCTGAGCTGGCAGGAATCACGCAACTCAGCAGGCAATACTCACGGACCTGAGCAGGCAGGAATCACGCAACTTAGCAGGCAATAATAATTGGAGCTGAAGGCTGTAATGAACTGGATAAGCAGACTCTAATCACGTGATTCAGCCGGCTCCTCTCTGGGGACTGAGCAGGCACTTATTATGCAGCTCAGCAAGCAAAAATCATGGAGCTGAGCAAGCAGGAATCACGCAGCTCAGCAGGCAATAATCATGGAGCTGAGCAAACAGGAATCACGCAGCTCAGCATGCAATAATCAAGAAGCTGAGCAGGCAGGAATCACGCAGCTCAGCAGGCAATAAATATGGAGCTGAGCAAGCAGGAATCACGCAGCTCAGCAGGCAATAATCAAGAAGCTGAGCAGGCAGGAATCACGCAGCTTAGCAGGCAATAATCATGGAGCTGAGCAGACTGTAATGAAGTGGCTAAGCAGACTCTAATCACGTCACTCAGCCGGCTCCTAACCCGGTCTTGAGCAGGCACTAATCACGCAGCTGAGCAGGGACTAATCACACAGCTGATCAGGCACGAGTCAGGCAGCTGAGCAGGGATTAAGCATGCAGCTGAGCAAGCGCTAATCCCTTGATTCAGCAGACCCTGATCACGTGACTGAGCAGGCCCTGATCACGTGGCTGAGCATGCACTGATCACGTGACTGAGCATGCACTGATCACGTGACTGAGAGGCACTGATCACGTGACTGAGAGGCACTGATCACGTGACTGAGCATGCACTGATCACGTGACTGAGAGGCACTGACCACGTGACTGAGAGGCGCTGATCACGTGACTGAGGGGCGCTGATCACGTGACTGAGAGGCGCTGATCACGTGGCTATCATGCACTGATCACGTGCTTCAGGAGGCAATAATCAAAGAGCTGAGCAGGCACTAATCACTTGGCTAAGAGGGCACTAATCACGGAGAGGAGCAGAAAATCGTCAAGGAGCTGAGCAAACTGTAATGAAGTGGTTAAGCAGACTCTAAACACGTGACGCAGCAGGCTCTACACCCGTGACTGAGCAGACACAATTTGGGCAGCTCAGCAGATACCAATGGTGCAGTTCAGCAGACACCAATCATGCAGCTCAGCAGGCAATACTCATGGAGCTCAGCAGGCAATACTCATGGAGCTGAGCAGGCAGGAATCACTCAGCTCAGCAGGCAAAGATCAAGGAGCTGAGCAGGCACGAATCTCGCAGCTCAGCTGGCAAAAATCAAGGAGCTGAGCAGACTGCCATTAAGTGGCTAAGCAGACTCTAAACACGTGACTCAGCAGGCTTGACACCCGTGACTGAGCACACACGAATCTTGCAGCCCAGCAGACAATACTCCTGGAGCTGAGCAGGCACGAATCACGCAGCTCAGCAGGCAATAATCCTGGAGCTGAGCAAGCAGGAATCACGCAGCTCAGCAGGCAATAATCAAGAAGCAGAGCAGGCAGGAATCAGGCAGCTCAGCAGCCAATAAGCAAGAAGCTAGCAGTCAGGAATCGCGCAGCTCAGCAGGCAATAATCATGGAGCTGAGCTGGCAGGAATCACACAACTCAGCAGGCAATACTCACGGACCTGAGCAGGCAGGAATCACGCAACTTAGCAGGCAATAATAATTGGAGCTGAAGGCTGTAATGAACTGGATAAGCAGACTCTAATCACGTGATTCAGCCGGCTCCTCTCTGGGGACTGAGCAGGCACTTATTATGCAGCTCAGCAAGCAAAAATCATGGAGCTGAGCAAGCAGGAATCACGCAGCTCAGCAGGCAATAATCATGGAGCTGAGCAAACAGGAATCACGCAGCTCAGCATGCAATAATCAAGAAGCTGAGCAGGCAGGAATCACGCAGCTCAGCAGGCAATAAATATGGAGCTGAGCAAGCAGGAATCACGCAGCTCAGCAGGCAATAATCAAGAAGCTGAGCAGGCAGGAATCACGCAGCTTAGCAGGCAATAATCATGGAGCTGAGCAGACTGTAATGAAGTGGCTAAGCAGACTCTAATCACGTCACTCAGCCGGCTCCTAACCCGGTCTTGAGCAGGCACTAATCACGCAGCTGAGCAGGGACTAATCACACAGCTGATCAGGCACGAGTCAGGCAGCTGAGCAGGGATTAAGCATGCAGCTGAGCAAGCGCTAATCCCTTGATTCAGCAGACCCTGATCACGTGACTTAGCAGGCCCTGATCACGTGGCTGAGCATGCACTGATCACGTGACTGAGCATGCACTGATCACGTGACTGAGAGGCACTGATCACGTGACTGAGAGGCACTGATCACGTGACTGAGCATGCGCTGATCACGTGACTGAGAGGCACTGATCACGTGGCTATCATGCACTGATCACGTGCTTCAGGAGGCAATAATCAAAGAGCTGAGCAGGCACTAATCACTTGGCTAAGAGGGCACTAATCACGGAGAGGAGCAGAAAATCGTCAAGGAGCTGAGCAAACTGTAATGAAGTGGTTAAGCAGACTCTAAACACGTGACGCAGCAGGCTCTACACCCGTGACTGAGCAGACACAATTTGGGCAGCTCAGCAGACACCAATGGTGCAGTTCAGCAGAAACCAATCATGCAGCTCAGCAGGCAATACTCATGGAGCTCAGCAGGCAATACTCATGGAGCTGAGCAGGCAGGAATCACACAGCTCAGCAGGCAAAGATCACGGAGCTGAGCAGGCACGAATCTTGCAGCTCAGCTGGCAAAAATCAAGGAGCTGAGCAGACTGCCATTAAGTGGCTAAGCAGACTCTAAACACGTGACTCAGCAGGCTTGACACCCGTGACTGAGCACACACGAATCTTGCAGCCCAGCAGACAATACTCCTGGAGCTGAGCAGGCACGAATCACGCAGCTCAGCAGGCAATAATCCTGGAGCTGAGCAAGCAGGAATCACGCAGCTCAGCAGGCAATAATCAAGAAGCAGAGCAGGCAGGAATCAGGCAGCTCAGCAGCCAATAAGCAAGAAGCTAGCAGTCAGGAATCGCGCAGCTCAGCAGGCAATAATCATGGAGCTGAGCTGGCAGGAATCACGCAACTCAGCAGGCAATACTCACGGACCTGAGCAGGCAGGAATCACGCAACTTAGCAGGCAATAATAATTGGAGCTGAAGGCTGTAATGAACTGGATAAGCAGACTCTAATCACGTGATTCAGCCGGCTCCTCTCTGGGGACTGAGCAGGCACTTATTATGCAGCTCAGCAAGCAAAAATCATGGAGCTGAGCAAGCAGGAATCACGCAGCTCAGCAGGCAATAATCATGGAGCTGAGCAAACAGGAATCACGCAGCTCAGCATGCAATAATCAAGAAGCTGAGCAGGCAGGAATCACGCAGCTCAGCAGGCAATAAATATGGAGCTGAGCAAGCAAGCAGGAATCACGCAGCTCAGCAGGCAATAATCAAGAAGCTGAGCAGGCAGGAATCACGCAGCTTAGCAGGCAATAATCATGGAGCTGAGCAGACTGTAATGAAGTGGCTAAGCAGACTCTAATCACGTCACTCAGCCGGCTCCTAACCCGGTCTTGAGCAGGCACTAATCACGCAGCTGAGCAGGGACTAATCACACAGCTGATCAGGCACGAGTCAGGCAGCTGAGCAGGGATTAAGCATGCAGCTGAGCAAGCGCTAATCCCTTGATTCAGCAGACCCTGATCACGTGACTGAGCAGGCCCTGATCACGTGGCTGAGCATGCACTGATCACGTGACTGAGCATGCACTGATCACGTGACTGAGAGGCACTGATCACGTGACTGAGCATGCACTGATCACGTGACTGAGAGGCACTGATCACGTGACTGAGAGGCACTGATCACGTGACTGAGCATGCACTGTTCACGTGACTTAGAGGCACTGATCACGTGACTGAGAGGCGCTGATCACGTGAATGAGGGGCGCTGATCACGTGACTGAGAGGCGCTGATCACGTGGCTATCATGCACTGATCACGTGCTTCAGGAGGCAATAATCAAAGAGCTGAGCAGGCACTAATCACTTGGCTAAGAGGGCACTAATCACGGAGAGGAGCAGGAAATCGTCAAGGAGCTGAGCAAACTGTAATGAAGTGGTTAAGCAGACTCTAAACACGTGACGCAGCAGGCTCTACACCCGTGACTGAGCAGACACAATTTGGGCAGCTCAGCAGACACCAATGGTGCAGCTCAGCAGACACAAATGGTGCAGCTCAGCAGACACCAATCATGCAGCTCAGCAGGCAATACTCATGGAGCTGAGAAGGCAGGAATCACTCAGCTCAGCAGGCAAAGATCAAGGAGCTGAGCAGGCACGAATCTCGCAGCTCAGCTGGCAAAAATCAAGGAGCTGAGCAGACTGCCATTAAGTGGCTAAGCAGACTCTAAACACGTGACTCAGCAGGCTTGACACCCGTGACTGAGCACACACTAATCTTGCAGCCCAGCAGACAATACTCCTGGAGCTGAGCAGGCAGGAATCACGCAGCTCAGCAGACAGTAATCAAGGAGCTGAGCAGGCACGAATCACGCAGCTCAGCAGGCAATAATCCTGGAGCTGAGCAAGCAGGAATCACGCAGCTCAGCAGGCAATAATCAAGAAGCAGAGCAGGCAGGAATCACACAGCTCAGCAGGCAAAGATCAAGGAGCTGAGCAGGCACGAATCTCGCAGCTCAGCTGGCAAAAATCAAGGAGCTGAGCAGACTGCCATTAAGTGGCTAAGCAGACTCTAAACACGTGACGCAGCAGGCTCTACACCCGTGACTGAGCAGACACAATTTGGGCAGCTCAGCAGACACCAATGGTGCAGCTCAGCAGACACAAATGGTGCAGCTCAGCAGACACCAATCATGCAGCTCAGCAGGCAATACTCATGGAGCTGAGCAGGCAGGAATCACTCAGCTCAGCAGGCAAAGATCAAGGAGCTGAGCAGGCACGAATCTCGCAGCTCAGCTGGCAAAAATCAAGGAGCTGAGCAGACTGCCATTAAGTGGCTAAGCAGACTCTAAACACGTGACTCAGCAGGCTTGACACCCGTGACTGAGCACACACGAATCTTGCAGCCCAGCAGACAATACTCCTGGAGCTGAGCAGGCAGGAATCACGCAGCTCAGCAGACAGTAATCAAGGAGCTGAGCAGGCACGAAACACGCAGCTCAGCAGGCAATAATCCTGGAGCTGAGCAAGCAGGAATCACGCAGCTCAGCAGGCAATAATCAAGAAGCAGAGCAGGCAGGAATCAGGCAGCTCAGCAGCCAATAAGCAAGAAGCTAGCAGTCAGGAATCGCGCAGCTCAGCAGGCAATAATCATGGAGCTGAGCTGGCAGGAATCACGCAACTCAGCAGGCAATACTCACGGACCTGAGCAGGCAGGAATCACGCAACTTAGCAGGCAATAATAATTGGAGCTGAAGGCTGTAATGAACTGGATAAGCAGACTCTAATCACGTGATTCAGCCGGCTCCTCTCTGGGGACTGAGCAGGCACTTATTATGCAGCTCAGCAAGCAAAAATCATGGAGCTGAGCAAGCAGGAATCACGCAGCTCAGCAGGCAATAATCATGGAGCTGAGCAAACAGGAATCACGCAGCTCAGCATGCAATAATCAAGAAGCTGAGCAGGCAGGAATCACGCAGCTCAGCAGGCAATAAATATGGAGCTGAGCAAGCAGGAATCACGCAGCTCAGCAGGCAATAATCAAGAAGCTGAGCAGGCAGGAATCACGCAGCTTAGCAGGCAATAATCATGGAGCTGAGCAGACTGTAATGAAGTGGCTAAGCAGACTCTAATCACGTCACTCAGCCGGCTCCTAACCCGGTCTTGAGCAGGCACTAATCACGCAGCTGAGCAGGGACTAATCACACAGCTGATCAGGCACGAGTCAGGCAGCTGAGCAGGGATTAAGCATGCAGCTGAGCAAGCGCTAATCCCTTGATTCAGCAGACCCTGATCACGTTACTGAGCAGGTCCTGATCACGTGGCTGAGCATGCACTGATCACGTGACTGAGCATGCACTGATCACGTGACTGAGAGGCACTGATCACGTGACTGAGAGGCACTGATCACGTGACTGAGCATGCACTGATCACGTGACTGAGAGGCACTGATCACGTGACTGAGAGGCGCTGATCACGTGACTGAGGGCGCTGATCACGTGACTGAGAGGCGCTGATCACGTGGCTATCATGCACTGATCACGTGCATCAGGAGGCAATAATCAAAGAGCTGAGCAGGCACTAATCACTTGGCTAAGAGGGCACTAATCACGGAGAGGAGCAGAAAATCGTCAAGGAGCTGAGCAAACTGTAATGAAGTGGTTAAGCAGACTCTAAACACGTGACGCAGCAGGCTCTACACCCGTGACTGAGCAGACACAATTTGGGCAGCTCAGCAGACACCAATGGTGCAGTTCAGCAGACACCAATCATGCAGCTGAGCAGGCAATACTCATGGAGCTCAGCAGGCAATACTCATGGAGCTGAGCAGGCAGGAATCACACAGCTCAGCAGGCAAAGATCAAGGAGCTGAGCAGGCACGAATCTCGCAGCTCAGCTGGCAAAAATCAAGGAGCTGAGCAGACTGCCATTAAGTGGCTAAGCAGACTCTAAACACGTGACTCAGCAGGCTTGACACCCGTGACTGAGCACACACGAATCTTGCAGCCCAGCGGACAATACTCCTGGAGCTGAGCAGGCAGGAATCACGCAGCTCAGCAGACAGTAATCAAGGAGCTGAGCAGGCACGAATCACGCAGCTCCGCAGGCAATAATCCTGGAGCTGAGCAAGCAGGAATCACGCAGCTCAGCAGGCAATGATCAAGAAGCAGAGCAGGCAGGAATCAGGCAGCTCAGCAGCCAATAAGCAAGAAGCTAGCAGTCAGGAATCGCGCAGCTCAGCAGGCAATAATCATGGAGCTGAGCTGGCAGGAATCACGCAACTCAGCAGGCAATAATCATGGAGCTGAGCAAACAGGAATCACGCAGCTCAGCATGCAATAATCAAGAAGCTGAGCAGGCAGGAATCACGCAGCTCAGCAGGCAATAAATATGGAGCTGAGCAAGCAGGAATCACGCAGCTCAGCAGGCAATAATCAAGAAGCTGAGCAGGCAGGAATCACGCAGCTTAGCAGGCAATAATCATGGAGCTGAGCAGACTGTAATGAAGTGGCTAAGCAGACTCTAATCACGTCACTCAGCCGGCTCCTAACCCGGTCTTGAGCAGGCACTAATCACGCAGCTGAGCAGGGACTAATCACACAGCTGATCAGGCACGAGTCAGGCAGCTGAGCAGGGATTAAGCATGCAGCTGAGCAAGCGCTAATCCCTTGATTCAGCAGACCCTGATCACGTGACTGAGCAGGCCCTGATCACGTGGCTGAGCATGCACTGATCACGTGACTGAGCATGCACTGATCACGTGACTGAGAGGCACTGATCACGTGACTGAGAGGCACTGATCACGGGACTGAGCATGCACTGATCACGTGACTGAGAGGCACTGACCACGTGACTGAGAGGCGCTGATCACGTGACTGAGGGGCGCTGATCACGTGACTGAGAGGCGCTGATCACGTGGCTATCATGCACTGATCACGTGCTTCAGGAGGCAATAATCAAAGAGCTGAGCAGGCACTAATCACTTGGCTAAGAGGGCACTAATCACGGAGAGGAGCAGAAAATCCTCAAGGAGCTGAGCAAACTGTAATGAAGTGGTTAAGCAGACTCTAAACACGTGACGCAGCAGGCTCTACACCCGTGACTGAGCAGACACAATTTGGGCAGCTCAGCAGATACCAATGGTGCAGTTCAGCAGACACAAATCATGCAGCTCAGCAGGCAATACTCATGGAGCTCAGCAGGCAATACTCATGGAGCTGAGCAGGCAGGAATCACTCAGCTCAGCAGGCAAAGATCAAGGAGCTGAGCAGGCACGAATCTCGCAGCTCAGCTGGCAAAAATCAAGGAGCTGAGCAGACTGCCATTAAGTGGCTAAGCAGACTCTAAACACGTGACTCAGCAGGCTTGACACCCGTGACTGAGCACACACGAATCTTGCAGCCCAGCAGACAATACTCCTGGAGCTGAGCAGGCACGAATCACGCAGCTCAGCAGGCAATAATCCTGGAGCTGAGCAAGCAGGAATCACGCAGCTCAGCAGGCAATAATCAAGAAGCAGAGCAGGCAGGAATCAGGCAGCTCAGCAGCCAATAAGCAAGAAGCTAGCAGTCAGGAATCGCGCAGCTCAGCAGGCAATAATCATGGAGCTGAGCTGGCAGGAATCACGCAACTCAGCAGGCAATACTCACGGACCTGAGCAGGCAGGAATCACGCAACTTAGCAGGCAATAATAATTGGAGCTGAAGGCTGTAATGAACTGGATAAGCAGACTCTAATCACGTGATTCAGCCGGCTCCTCTCTGGGGACTGAGCAGGCACTTATTATGCAGCTCAGCAAGCAAAAATCATGGAGCTGAGCAAGCAGGAATCACGCAGCTCAGCAGGCAATAATCATGGAGCTGAGCAAACAGGAATCACTCAGCTCAGCATGCAATAATCAAGAAGCTGAGCAGGCAGGAATCACGCAGCTCAGCAGGCAATAAATATGGAGCTGAGCAAGCAGGAATCACGCAGCTCAGCAGGCAATAATCAAGAAGCTGAGCAGGCAGGAATCACGCAGCTTAGCAGGCAATAATCATGGAGCTGAGCAGACTGTAATGAAGTGGCTAAGCAGACTCTAATCACGTCACTCAGCCGGCTCCTAACCCGGTCTTGAGCAGGCACTAATCACGCAGCTGAGCAGGGACTAATCACACAGCTGATCAGGCACGAGTCAGGCAGCTGAGCAGGGATTAAGCATGCAGCTGAGCAAGCGCTAATCCCTTGATTCAGCAGACCCTGATCACGTGACTTAGCAGGCCCTGATCACGTGGCTGAGCATGCACTGATCACGTGACTGAGCATGCACTGATCACGTGACTGAGAGGCACTGATCACGTGACTGAGAGGCACTGATCACGTGACTGAGAGGCACTGATCACGTGACTGAGCATGCGCTGATCACGTGACTGAGAGGCACTGATCACGTGGCTATCATGCACTGATTACGTGCTTCAGGAGGCAATAATCAAAGAGCTGAGCAGGCACTAATCACTTGGCTAAGAGGGCACTAATCACGGAGAGGAGCAGAAAATCGTCAAGGAGCTGAGCAAACTGTAATGAAGTGGTTAAGCAGACTCTAAACACGTGACGCAGCAGGCTCTACACCCGTGACTGAGCAGACACAATTTGGGCAGCTCAGCAGACACCAATGGTGCAGTTCAGCAGACACCAATCATGCAGCTCAGCAGGCAATACTCATGGAGCTCAGCAGGCAATACTCATGGAGCTGAGCAGGCAGGAATCACACAGCTCAGCAGGCAAAGATCAAGGAGCTGAGCAGGCACGAATCTCGCAGCTCAGCTGGCAAAAATCAAGGAGCTGAGCAGACTGCCATTAAGTGGCTAAGCAGACTCTAAACACGTGACTCAGCAGGCTTGACACCCGTGACTGAGCACACACGAATCTTGCAGCCCAGCAGACAATACTCCTGGAGCTGAGCAGGCACGAATCACGCAGCTCAGCAGGCAATAATCCTGGAGCTGAGCAAGCAGGAATCACGCAGCTCAGCAGGCAATAATCAAGAAGCAGAGCAGGCAGGAACCAGGCAGCTCAGCAGCCAATAAGCAAGAAGCTAGCAGTCAGGAATCGCGCAGCTCAGCAGGCAATAATCATGGAGCTGAGCTGGCAGGAATCACGCAACTCAGCAGGCAATACTCACGGACCTGAGCAGGCAGGAATCACGCAACTTAGCAGGCAATAATAATTGGAGCTGAAGGCTGTAATGAACTGGATAAGCAGACTCTAATCACGTGATTCAGCCGGCTCCTCTCTGGGGACTGAGCAGGCACTTATTATGCAGCTCAGCAAGCAAAAATCATGGAGCTGAGCAAGCAGGAATCACGCAGCTCAGCAGGCAATAATCATGGAGCTGAGCAAACAGGAATCACGCAGCTCAGCATGCAATAATCAAGAAGCTGAGCAGGCAGGAATCACGCAGCTCAGCAGGCAATAAATATGGAGCTGAGCAAGCAGGAATCACGCAGCTCAGCAGGCAATAATCAAGAAGCTGAGCAGGCAGGAATCACGCAGCTTAGCAGGCAATAATCATGGAGCTGAGCAGACTGTAATGAAGTGGCTAAGCAGACTCTAATCACGTCACTCAGCCGGCTCCTAACCCGGTCTTGAGCAGGCACTAATCACGCAGCTGAGCAGGGACTAATCACACAGCTGATCAGGCACGAGTCAGGCAGCTGAGCAGGGATTAAGCATGCAGCTGAGCAAGCGCTAATCCCTTGATTCAGCAGACCCTGATCACGTGACTGAGCAGGCCCTGATCACGTGGCTGAGCATGCACTGATCACGTGACTGAGCATGCACTGATCACGTGACTGAGAGGCACTGATCACGTGACTGAGAGGCACTGATCACGTGACTGATCATGCACTGATCACGTGACTGAGAGGCGCTGATCACGTGACTGAGAGGCGCTGATCACGTGACTGAGGGGCGCTGATCACGTGGCTATCATGCACTGATCACGTGCTTCAGGAGGCAATAATCAAAGAGCTGAGCAGGCACTAATCACTTGGCTAAGAGGGCACTAATCACGGAGAGGAGCAGAAAATCGTCAAGGAGCTGAGCAAACTGTAATGAAGTGGTTAAGCAGACTCTAAACACGTGACGCAGCAGGCTCTACACCCGTGACTGAGCAGACACAATTTGGGCAGCTCAGCAGACACCAATGGTGCAGTTCAGCACACACCAATCATGCAGCTCAGCAGGCAATACTCATGGAGCTCAGCAGGCAATACTCATGGAGCTGAGCAGGCAGGAATCACACAGCTCAGCAGGCAAAGATCAAGGAGCTGAGCAGGCACGAATCTCGCAGCTCAGCTGGCAAAAATCAAGGAGCTGAGCAGACTGCCATTAAGTGGCTAAGCAGACTCTAAACACGTGACTCAGCAGGCTTGACACCCGTGACTGAGCACACACGAATCTTGCAGCCCAGCAGACAATACTCCTGGAGCTGAGCAGGCACGAATCACGCAGCTCAGCAGGCAATAATCCTGGAGCTGAGCAAGCAGGAATCACGCAGCTCAGCAGGCAATAATCAAGAAGCAGAGCAGGCAGGAATCAGGCAGCTCAGCAGCCAATAAGCAAGAAGCTAGCAGTCAGGAATCGCGCAGCTCAGCAGGCAATAATCATGGAGCTGAGCTGGCAGGAATCACGCAACTCAGCAGGCAATACTCACGGACCTGAGCAGGCAGGAATCACGCAACTTAGCAGGCAATAATAATTGGAGCTGAAGGCTGTAATGAACTGGATAAGCAGACTCTAATCACGTGATTCAGCCGGCTCCTCTCTGGGGACTGAGCAGGCACTTATTATGCAGCTCAGCAAGCAAAAATCATGGAGCTGAGCCAGCAGGAATCACGCAGCTCAGCAGGCAATAATCATGGAGCTGAGCAAACAGGAATCACGCAGCTCAGCATGCAATAATCAAGAAGCTGAGCAGGCAGGAATCACGCAGCTCAGCAGGCAATAAATATGGAGCTGAGCAAGCAGGAATCACGCAGCTCAGCAGGCAATAATCAAGAAGCTGAGCAGGCAGGAATCACGCAGCTTAGCAGGCAATAATCATGGAGCTGAGCAGACTGTAATGAAGTGGCTAAGCAGACTCTAATCACGTCACTCAGCCGGCTCCTAACCCGGTCTTGAGCAGGCACTAATCACGCAGCTGAGCAGGGACTAATCACACAGCTGATCAGGCACGAGTCAGGCAGCTGAGCAGGGATTAAGCATGCAGCTGAGCAAGCGCTAATCCCTTGATTCAGCAGACTCTGATCACGTGACTGAGCAGGCCCTGATCACGTGGCTGAGCATGCACTGATCACGTGACTGAGCATGCACTGATCACGTGACTGAGAGGCACTGATCACGTGACTGAGAGGCACTGATCACGTGACTGAGCATGCACTGATCACGTGATTGAGGGGCACTGATCACGTGACTGAGAGGCGCTGATCACGTGACTGAGGGGCGCTGATCACGTGACTGAGAGGCGCTGATCACGTGGCTATCATGCACTGATCACGTGCTTCAGGAGGCAATAATCAAAGAGCTGAGCAGGCACTAATCACTTGGCTAAGAGGGCACTAATCACGGAGAGGAGCAGGAAATCGTCAAGGAGCTGAGCAAACTGTAATGAAGTGGTTAAGCAGACTCTAAACACGTGACGCAGCAGGCTCTACACCCGTGACTGAGCAGACACAATTTGGGCAGCTCAGCAGACACCAATGGTGCAGCTCAGCAGACACAAATGGTGCAGCTCAGCAGACACCAATCATGCAGCTCAGCAGGCAATACTCATGGAGCTGAGCAGGCAGGAATCACTCAGCTCAGCAGGCAAAGATCAAGGAGCTGAGCAGACTGCCATAAAGTGGCTAAGCAGACTCTAAACACGTGACTCAGCAGGCTTGACACCCGTGACTGAGCACACACGAATCTTGCAGCCCAGCAGACAATACTCCTGGAGCTGAGCAGGCAGGAATCACGCAGCTCAGCAGACAGTAATCAAGGAGCTGAGCAGGCACGAATCACGCAGCTCAGCAGGCAATAATCCTGGAGCTGAGCAAGCAGGAATCACGCAGCTCAGCAGGCAATAATCAAGAAGCAGAGCAGGCAGGAATCAGGCAGCTCAGCAGCCAATAAGCAAGAAGCTAGCAGTCAGGAATCGCGCAGCTCAGCAGGCAATAATCATGGAGCTGAGCTGGCAGGAATCACGCAACTCAGCAGGCAATACTCACGGACCTGAGCAGGCAGGAATCACGCAACTTAGCAGGCAATAATAATTGGAGCTGAAGGCTGTAATGAACTGGATAAGCAGACTCTAATCACGTGATTCAGCCGGCTCCTCTCTGGGGACTGAGCAGGCACTTATTATGCAGCTCAGCAAGCAAAAATCATGGAGCTGAGCAAGCAGGAATCACGCAGCTCAGCAGGCAATAATCATGGAGCTGAGCAAACAGGAATCACGCAGCTCAGCATGCAATAATCAAGAAGCTGAGCAGGCAGGAATCACGCAGCTCAGCAGGCAATAAATATGGAGCTGAGCAAGCAAGCAGGAATCACGCAGCTCAGCAGGCAATAATCAAGAAGCTGAGCAGGCAGGAATCACGCAGCTTAGCAGGCAATAATCATGGAGCTGAGCAGACTGTAATGAAGTGGCTAAGCAGACTCTAATCACGTCACTCAGCCGGCTCCTAACCCGGTCTTGAGCAGGCACTAATCACGCAGCTGAGCAGGGACTAATCACACAGCTGATCAGGCGCGAGTCAGGCAGCTGAGCAGGGATTAAGCATGCAGCTGAGCAAGCGCTAATCCCTTGATTCAGCAGACCCTGATCACGTGACTGAGCAGGCCCTGATCACGTGGCTGAGCATGCACTGATCACGTGACTGAGCATGCACTGATCACGTGACTGAGAGGCACTGATCACGTGACTGAGCATGCACTGATCACGTGACTGAGAGGCACTGATCACGTGACTGAGAGGCACTGATCACGTGACTGAGCATGCACTGTTCACGTGACTTAGAGGCACTGATCACGTGACTGAGAGGCGCTGATCACGTGACTGAGGGGCGCTGATCACGTGACTGAGAGGCGCTGATCACGTGGTTATCATGCACTGATCAAGTGCTTCAGGAGGCAATAATCAAAGAGCTGAGCAGGCACTAATCACTTGGCTAAGAGGGCACTAATCACGGAGAGGAGCAGGAAATCGTCAAGGAGCTGAGCAAACTGTAATGAAGTGGTTAAGCAGACTCTAAACACGTGACGCAGCAGGCTCTACACCCGTGACTGAGCAGACACAATTTGGGCAGCTCAGCAGACACCAATCATGCAGCTCAGCAGGCAATACTCATGGAGGTGAGCAGGCAGGAATCACTCAGCTCAGCAGGCAAAGATCAAGGAGCTGAGCAGGCACGAATCTCGCAGCTCAGCTGGCAAAAATCAAGGAGCTGAGCAGACTGCCATTAAGTGGCTAAGCAGACTCTAAACACGTGACTCAGCAGGCTTGACACCCGTGACTGAGCACACACGAATCTTGCAGCCCAGCAGACAATACTCCTGGAGCTGAGCAGGCAGGAATCACGCAGCTCAGCAGACAGTAATCAAGGAGCTGAGCAGGCACGAATCACGCAGCTCAGCAGGCAATAATCCTGGAGCTGAGCAAGCAGGAATCACGCAGCTCAGCAGGCAATAATCAAGAAGCAGAGCAGGCAGGAATCAGGCAGCTCAGCAGCCAATAAGCAAGAAGCTAGCAGTCAGGAATCGCGCAGCTCAGCAGGCAATAATCATGGAGCTGAGCTGGCAGGAATCACGCAACTCAGCAGGCAATACTCACGGACCTGAGCAGGCAGGAATCACGCAACTTAGCAGGCAATAATAATTGGAGCTGAAGGCTGTAATGAACTGGATAAGCAGACTCTAATCACGTGATTCAGCCGGCTCCTCTCTGGGGACTGAGCAGGCACTTATTATGCAGCTCAGCAAGCAAAAATCATGGAGCTGAGCCAGCAGGAATCACGCAGCTCAGCAGGCAATAATCATGGAGCTGAGCAAACAGGAATCACGCAGCTCAGCATGCAATAATCAAGAAGCTGAGCAGGCAGGAATCACGCAGCTCAGCAGGCAATAAATATGGAGCTGAGCAAGCAGGAATCACGCAGCTCAGCAGGCAATAATCAAGAAGCTGAGCAGGCAGGAATCACGCAGCTTAGCAGGCAATAATCATGGAGCTGAGCAGACTGTAATGAAGTGGCTAAGCAGACTCTAATCACGTCACTCAGCCGGCTCCTAACCCGGTCTTGAGCAGGCACTAATCACGCAGCTGAGCAGGGACTAATCACACAGCTGATCAGGCACGAGTCAGGCAGCTGAGCAGGGATTAAGCATGCAGCTGAGCAAGCGCTAATCCCTTGATTCAGCAGACCCTGATCACGTGACTGAGCAGGCCCTGATCACGTGGCTGAGCATGCACTGATCACGTGACTGAGCATGCACTGATCACGTGACTGAGAGGCACTGATCACGTGACTGAGAGGCACTGATCACGTGACTGAGCATGCACTGATCACGTGATTGAGGGGCACTGATCACGTGACTGAGAGGCGCTGATCACGTGACTGAGGGGCGCTGATCACGTGACTGAGAGGCGCTGATCACGTGGCTATCATGCACTGATCACGTGCTTCAGGAGGCAATAATCAAAGAGCTGAGCAGGCACTAATCACTTGGCTAAGAGGGCACTAATCACGGAGAGGAGCAGGAAATCGTCAAGGAGCTGAGCAAACTGTAATGAAGTGGTTAAGCAGACTCTAAACACGTGACGCAGCAGGCTCTACACCCGTGACTGAGCAGACACAATTTGGGCAGCTCAGCAGACACCAATGGTGCAGCTCAGCAGACACAAATGGTGCAGCTCAGCAGACACCAATCATGCAGCTCAGCAGGCAATACTCATGGAGCTGAGCAGGCAGGAATCACTCAGCTCAGCAGGCAAAGATCAAGGAGCTGAGCAGACTGCCATAAAGTGGCTAAGCAGACTCTAAACACGTGACTCAGCAGGCTTGACACCCGTGACTGAGCACACACGAATCTTGCAGCCCAGCAGACAATACTCCTGGAGCTGAGCAGGCAGGAATCACGCAGCTCAGCAGACAGTAATCAAGGAGCTGAGCAGGCACGAATCACGCAGCTCAGCAGGCAATAATCCTGGAGCTGAGCAAGCAGAAATCACGCAGCTCAGCAGGCAATAATCAAGAAGCAGAGCAGGCAGGAATCAGGCAGCTCAGCAGCCAATAAGCAAGAAGCTAGCAGTCAGGAATCGCGCAGCTCAGCAGGCAATAATCATGGAGCTGAGCTGGCAGGAATCACGCAACTCAGCAGGCAATACTCACGGACCTGAGCAGGCAGGAATCACGCAACTTAGCAGGCAATAATAATTGGAGCTGAAGGCTGTAATGAACTGGATAAGCAGACTCTAATCACGTGATTCAGCCGGCTCCTCTCTGGGGACTGAGCAGGCACTTATTATGCAGCTCAGCAAGCAAAAATCATGGAGCTGAGCAAGCAGGAATCACGCAGCTCAGCAGGCAATAATCATGGAGCTGAGCAAACAGGAATCACGCAGCTCAGCATGCAATAATCAAGAAGCTGAGCAGGCAGGAATCACGCAGCTCAGCAGGCAATAAATATGGAGCTGAGCAAGCAGGAATCACGCAGCTCAGCAGGCAATAATCAAGAAGCTGAGCAGGCAGGAATCACGCAGCTTAGCAGGCAATAATCATGGAGCTGAGCAGACTGTAATGAAGTGGCTAAGCAGACTCTAATCACGTCACTCAGCCGGCTCCTAACCCGGTCTTGAGCAGGCACTAATCACGCAGCTGAGCAGGGACTAATCACACAGCTGATCAGGCGCGAGTCAGGCAGCTGAGCAGGGATTAAGCATGCAGCTGAGCAAGCGCTAATCCCTTGATTCAGCAGACCCTGATCACGTGACTGAGCAGGCCCTGATCACGTGGCTGAGCATGCACTGATCACGTGACTGAGCATGCACTGATCACGTGACTGAGAGGCACTGATCACGTGACTGAGCATGCACGTGACTGAGAGGCACTGATCACGTGACTGAGAGGCACTGATCACGTGACTGAGCATGCACTGATCACGTGACTTAGAGGCACTGATCACGTGACTGAGAGGCGCTGATCACGTGACTGAGGGGCGCTGATCACGTGACTGAGAGGCGCTGATCACGTGGCTATCATGCACTGATCACGTGCTTCAGGAGGCAATAATCAAAGAGCTGAGCAGGCACTAATCACTTGGCTAAGAGGGCACTAATCACGGAGAGGAGCAGGAAATCGTCAAGGAGCTGAGCAAACTGTAATGAAGTGGTTAAGCAGACTCTAAACACGTGACGCAGCAGGCTCTACACCCGTGACTGAGCAGACACAATTTGGGCAGCTCAGCAGACACCAATCATGCAGCTCAGCAGGCAATACTCATGGAGCTGAGCAGGCAGGAATCACTCAGCTCAGCAGGCAAAGATCAAGGAGCTGAGCAGGCACGAATCTCGCAGCTCAGCTGGCAAAAATCAAGGAGCTGAGCAGACTGCCATTAAGTGGCTAAGCAGACTCTAAACACGTGACTCAGCAGGCTTGACACCCGTGACTGAGCACACACGAATCTTGCAGCCCAGCAGACAATACTCCTGGAGCTGAGCAGGCAGGAATCACGCAGCTCAGCAGACAGTAATCAAGGAGCTGAGCAGGCACGAATCACGCAGCTCAGCAGGCAATAATCCTGGAGCTGAGCAAGCAGGAATCACGCAGCTCAGCAGGCAATAATCAAGAAGCAGAGCAGGCAGGAATCAGGCAGCTCAGCAGCCAATAAGCAAGAAGCTAGCAGTCAGGAATCGCGCAGCTCAGCAGGCAATAATCATGGAGCTGAGCTGGCAGGAATCACGCAACTCAGCAGGCAATACTCACGGACCTGAGCAGGCAGGAATCACGCAACTTAGCAGGCAATAATTATTGGAGCTGAAGGCTGTAATGAACTGGATAAGCAGACTCTAATCACGTGATTCAGCCGGCTCCTCTCTGGGGACTGAGCAGGCACTTATTATGCAGCTCAGCAAGCAAAAATCATGGAGCTGAGCAAGCAGGAATCACGCAGCTCAGCAGGCAATAATCATGGAGCTGAGCAAACAGGAATCACGCAGCTCAGCAGGCAATAATCAAGAAGCTGAGCAGGCAGGAATCACGCAGCTCAGCAGGCAATAATCATGGAGCTGAGCAGACTGTAATGAAGTGGCTAAGCAGACTCTAATCACGTCACTCAGCCGGCTCCTAACCCAGTCTTGAGCAGGCACTAATCACGCAGCTGAGCAGGGACTAATCACACAGCTGATCAGGCACGAGTCCGGCAGCTGAGCAGGGATTAAGCATGCAGCTGAGCAAGCGCTAATCCCTTGATTCAGCAGACCCTGATCACGTGACTGAGCAGGCCCTGATCACGAGGCTGAGCATGCACTGATCACGTGACTGAGCATGCACTGATCACGTGACTGAGAGGCACTGATCACGTGACTGAGAGGCACTGATCACGTGACTGAGCATGCGCTGATCACGTGACTGAGAGGCACTGATCACGTGGCTATCATGCACTGATCACGTGCTTCAGGAGGCAATAATCAAAGAGCTGAGCAGGCACTAATCACTTGGCTAAGAGGGCACTAATCACGGAGAGGAGCAGGAAATCGTCAAGGAGCTGAGCAAACTGTAATGAAGTGGTTAAGCAGACTCTAAACACGTGACGCAGCAGGCTCTACACCCGTGACTGAGCAGACACAATTTGGGCAGCTCAGCAGACACCAATGGTGCAGCTCAGCAGACAACAATCATGCAGCTCAGCAGGCAATAATCATGGAGCTGAGCAAGCAGGAATCACGCAGCTCAGCAGGCAATAATCAAGGAGCTGAGCAGGCAGGAATCACGCAGCTCAGCAGGCAATAATCATGGAGCTGAGCAGACTGTAATGAAGTGGCTAAGCAGACTCTAATCACGTGACTCAGCAGGCTCTAACCCGGTCTGAGCAGGCACTAATCACGCAGCTGAGCAGGGACTAATCACACAGCTGATCAGGCACGAGTCAGGCAGCTGAGCAGGGATTAAGCATGCAGCTGAGCAAGCGCTAATCCCTTGATTCAGCAGACCCTGATCACGTGACTGAGCAGGCCTGATCACGTGGCTGAGCATGCACTGATCACGTGACTGAGCATGCACTGATCACGTGACTGAGAGGCACTGATCACGTGACTGAGAGGCACTGATCACGTGACTGAGCATGCACTGATCACGTGACTGAGAGGCACTGATCACGTGACTGAGAGGCGCTGATCACGTGACTGAGGGGCGCTGATCACGTGGCTATCATGCACTGATCACGTGCTCAGGAGGCAATAATCAAAGAGCTGAGCAGGCACTAATCACTTGGCTAAGAGGGCACTAATCACGGAGAGGAGCAGGAAATCGTCAAGGAGCTGAGCAAACTGTAATGAAGTGGCTAAGCAGACTCTAAACACGTGACGCAGCAGGCTCTACACCCGTGACTGAGCAGACACAATTTGGGCAGCTCAGCAGACACCAATGGTGCAGCTCAGCAGACACGAATCATGCAGCTCAGCAGGCAATACTCATGCAGCTCAGCAGGCAATAATCATGGAGCTGAGCAGGCAGGAATCACGCAGCTCAGCAGGCAAAGATCAAGGAGCTGAGCAGGCAGGAATCACGCAGCTCAGCAGGCAATAATCAAGGAGCTGAGCAGACTGACATGAAGTGGCTAAGCAGACTCTAATCACGTGACTCAGCAGGCTTGACACCCGTGACTGAGCAGGCACGAATCTTGCAGCTCAGCAGTCAATAATCATGGAGCTGAGCAAGCAGGAATCACGCAGCTCAGCAGGCAATAATCATGAAGCAGAGCAGGCAGGAATCACGCAGCTCAGCATGCAATAATCAAGAAGCTGAGCAGGCAGGAATCACGCAGCTCAGCAGGCAATAAATATGGAGCTGAGCAAGCAGGAATCACGCAGCTCAGCAGGCAATAATCAAGAAGCTGAGCAGGCAGGAATCACGCAGCTTAGCAGGCAATAATCATGGAGCTGAGCAGACTGTAATGAAGTGGCTAAGCAGACTCTAATCACGTCACTCAGCCGGCTCCTAACCCGGTCTTGAGCAGGCACTAATCACGCAGCTGAGCAGGGACTAATCACACAGCTGATCAGGCACGAGTCAGGCAGCTGAGCAGGGATTAAGCATGCAGCTGAGCAAGCGCTAATCCCTTGATTCAGCAGACCCTGATCACGTGACTGAGCAGGCCCTGATCACGTGGCTGAGCATGCACTGATCACGTGACTGAGCATGCACTGATCACGTGACTGAGAGGCACTGATCACGTGACTGAGCATGCACTGATCACGTGACTGAGAGGCACTGATCACGTGACTGAGAGGCGCTGATCACGTGACTGAGGGGCGCTGATCACGTGGCTATCATGCACTGATCACGTGCTTCAGGAGGCAATAATCAAAGAGCTGAGCAGGCACTAATCACTTGGCTAAGAGGGCACTAATCACGGAGAGGAGCAGGAAATCGTCAAGGAGCTGAGCAAACTGTAATGAAGTGGTTAAGCAGACTCTAAACACGTGACGCAGCAGGCTCTACACCCGTGACTGAGCAGACACAATTTGGGCAGCTCAGCAGACACCAATGGTGCAGCTCAGCAGACACAAATGGTGCAGCTCAGCAGGCACCAATCATGCAGCTCAGCAGGCAATACTCATGGAGCTGAGCAGGCAGGAATCACTCAGCTCAGCAGGCAAAGATCAAGGAGCTGAGCAGGCACGAATCTCGCAGCTCAGCTGGCAAAAATCAAGGAGCTGAGCAGACTGCCATTAAGTGGCTAAGCAGACTCTAAACACGTGACTCAGCAGGCTTGACACCCGTGACTGAGCACACACGAATCTTGCAGCCCAGCAGACAATACTCCTGGAGCTGAGCAGGCAGGAATCACGCAGCTCAGCAGACAGTAATCAAGGAGCTGAGCAGGCACGAATCACGCAGCTCAGCAGGCAATAATCCTGGAGCTGAGCAAGCAGGAATCACGCAGCTCAGCAGGCAATAATCAAGAAGCAGAGCAGGCAGGAATCAGGCAGCTCAGCAGCCAATAAGCAAGAAGCTAGCAGTCAGGAATCGCGCAGCTCAGCAGGCAATAATCATGGAGCTGAGCTGGCAGGAATCACGCAACTCAGCAGGCAATACTCACGGACCTGAGCAGGCAGGAATCACGCAACTTAGCAGGCAATAATTATTGGAGCTGAAGGCTGTAATGAACTGGATAAGCAGACTCTAATCACGTGATTCAGCCGGCTCCTCTCTGGGGACTGAGCAGGCACTTATTATGCAGCTCAGCAAGCAAAAATCATGGAGCTGAGCAAGCAGGAATCACGCAGCTCAGCAGGCAATAATCATGGAGCTGAGCAAACAGGAATCACGCAGCTCAGCATGCAATAATCAAGAAGCTGAGCAGGCAGGAATCACGCAGCTCAGCAGGCAATAAATATGGAGCTGAGCAAGCAGGAATCACGCAGCTCAGCAGGCAATAATCAAGAAGCTGAGCAGGCAGGAATCACGCAGCTTAGCAGGCAATAATCATGGAGCTGAGCAGACTGTAATGAAGTGGCTAAGCAGACTCTAATCACGTCACTCAGCCGGCTCCTAACCCGGTCTTGAGCAGGCACTAATCACGCAGCTGAGCAGGGACTAATCACACAGCTGATCAGGCACGAGTCAGGCAGCTGAGCAGGGATTAAGCATGCAGCTGAGCAAGCGCTAATCCCTTGATTCAGCAGACCCTGATCACGTGACTGAGCAGGCCCTGATCACGTGGCTGAGCATGCACTGATCACGTGACTGAGCATGCACTGATCACGTGACTGAGAGGCACTGATCACGTGACTGAGAGGCACTGATCACGTGACTGAGCATGCACTGATCACGTGACTGAGAGGCACTGATCACGTGACTGAGAGGCGCTGATCACGTGACTGAGAGGCGCTGATCACGTGGCTATCATGCACTGATCACGTGCTTCAGGAGGCAATAATCAAAGAGCTGAGCAGGCACTAATCACTTGGCTAAGAGGGCACTAATCACGGAGAGGAGCAGGAAATCGTCAAGGAGCTGAGCAAACTGTAATGAAGTGGTTAAGCAGACTCTAAACACGTGACGCAGCAGGCTCTACACCCGTGACTGAGCAGACACAATTTGGGCAGCTCAGCAGACACCAATGGTGCAGCTCAGCAGACACAAATGGTGCAGCTCAGCAGGCACCAATCATGCAGCTCAGCAGGCAATACTCATGGAGCTGAGCAGGCAGGAATCACTCAGCTCAGCAGGCAAAGATCAAGGAGCTGAGCAGGCACGAATCTCGCAGCTCAGCTGGCAAAAATCAAGGAGCTGAGCAGACTGCCATTAAGTGGCTAAGCAGACTCTAAACACGTGACTCAGCAGGCTTGACACCCGTGACTGAGCACACACGAATCTTGCAGCCCAGCAGACAATACTCCTGGAGCTGAGCAGGCACGAATCACGCAGCTCAGCAGGCAATAATCCTGGAGCTGAGCAAGCAGGAATCACGCAGCTCAGCAGGCAATAATCAAGAAGCAGAGCAGGCAGGAATCAGGCAGCTCAGCAGCCAATAAGCAAGAAGCTAGCAGTCAGGAATCGCGCAGCTCAGCAGGCAATAATCATGGAGCTGAGCTGGCAGGAATCACGCAACTCAGCAGGCAATACTCACGGACCTGAGCAGGCAGGAATCACGCAACTTAGCAGGCAATAATAATTGGAGCTGAAGGCTGTAATGAACTGGATAAGCAGACTCTAATCACGTGATTCAGCCGGCTCCTCTCTGGGGACTGAGCAGGCACTTATTATGCAGCTCAGCAAGCAAAAATCATGGAGCTGAGCAAGCAGGAATCACGCAGCTCAGCAGGCAATAATCATGGAGCTGAGCAAACAGGAATCACGCAGCTCAGCATGCAATAATCAAGAAGCTGAGCAGGCAGGAATCACGCAGCTCAGCAGGCAATAAATATGGAGCTGAGCAAGCAGGAATCACGCAGCTCAGCAGGCAATAATCAAGAAGCTGAGCAGGCAGGAATCACGCAGCTTAGCAGGCAATAATCATGGAGCTGAGCAGACTGTAATGAAGTGGCTAAGCAGACTCTAATCACGTCACTCAGCCGGCTCCTAACCCGGTCTTGAGCAGGCACTAATCACGCAGCTGAGCAGGGACTAATCACACAGCTGATCAGGCACGAGTCAGGCAGCTGAGCAGGGATTAAGCATGCAGCTGAGCAAGCTCTAATCCCTTGATTCAGCAGACCCTGATCACGTGACTGAGCAGGCCCTGAACACGTGACTGAGTGGCACTGATCACGTGACTGAGCAGGCGCTGATCACGTGACTGAGAGGCACTGATCACGTGACTGAGAGGCACTGATCACGTGGCTATCATGCACTGATCACGTGCTTCAGGAGGCAATAATCAAAGAGCTGAGCAGGCACTGATCACGTGGCTAAGAGGGCACTAATCACGGAGAGGAGCAGGAAATCGTCAAGGAGCTGAGCAAACTGTAATGAAGTGGTTAAGCAGACTCTAAACACGTGACGCAGCAGGCTCTACACCCGTGACTGAGCAGACACAATTTGGGCAGGTCAGCAGACACCAATGGTGCAGCTCAGCAGAAACAAATGGTGCAGCTCAGCAGACACCAATCATGCAGCTCAGCAGGCAAATATCAAGGAGCTGAGCAGGCAGGAATCTCGCAGCTTAGCAGGCAATAATCAAGGAGCTGAGCAAACTGTAATGAAGTGGTTAAGCAGACTCTAAACACGTGACGCAGCAGGCTCTACACCCGTGACTGAGCAGACACAATTTGGGCAGCTCAGCAGACACCAATGGTGCAGCTCAGCAGACACAAATGGTGCAGCTCAGCAGACACCAATCATGCAGCTCAGCAGGCAATACTCATGGAGCTGAGCAGGCAGGAAACACTCAGCTCAGCAGGCAAAGATCAAGGAGCTGAGCAGGCACGAATCTCGCAGCTCAGCTGGCAAAAATCAAGGAGCTGAGCAGACTGCCATTAAGTGGCTAAGCAGACTCTAAACACGTGACTCAGCAGGCTTGACACCCGTGACTGAGCACACACGAATCTTGCAGCCCAGCAGACAATACTCCTGGAGCTGAGCAGGCAGGAATCACGCAGCTCAGCAGACAGTAATCAAGGAGCTGAGCAGGCACGAATCACGCAGCTCAGCAGGCAATAATCCTGGAGCTGAGCAAGCAGGAATCACGCAGCTCAGCAGGCAATAATCAAGAAGCAGAGCAGGCAGGAATCAGGCAGCTCAGCAGCCAATAAGCAAGAAGCTAGCAGTCAGGAATCGCGCAGCTCAGCAGGCAATAATCATGGAGCTGAGCTGGCAGGAATCACGCATCTCAGCAGGCAATACTCACGGACCTGAGCAGGCAGGAATCACGCAACTTAGCAGGCAATAATAATTGGAGCTGAAGGCTGTAATGAACTGGATAAGCAGACTCTAATCACGTGATTCAGCCGGCTCCTCTCTGGCGACTGAGCAGGCACTTATTATGCAGCTCAGCAAGCAAAAATCATGGAGCTGAGCAAGCAGGAATCACGCAGCTCAGCAGGCAATAATCATGGAGCTGAGCAAACAGGAATCACGCAGCTCAGCATGCAATAATCAAGAAGCTGAGCAGGCAGGAATCACGCAGCTCAGCAGGCAATAAATATGGAGCTGAGCAAGCAGGAATCACGCAGCTCAGCAGGCAATAATCAAGAAGCTGAGCAGGCAGGAATCACGCAGCTTAGCAGGCAATAATCATGGAGCTGAGCAGACTGTAATGAAGTGGCTAAGCAGACTCTAATCACGTCACTCAGCCGGCTCCTAACCCGGTCTTGAGCAGGCACTAATCACGCAGCTGAGCAGGGACTAATCACACAGCTGATCAGGCACGAGTCAGGCAGCTGAGCAGGGATTAAGCATGCAGCTGAGCAAGCGCTAATCCCTTGATTCAGCAGACCCTGATCACGTGACTGAGCAGGCCCTGATCACGTGGCTGAGCATGCACTGATCACGTGACTGAGCATGCACTGATCACGTGACTGAGAGGCACTGATCACGTGACTGAGAGGCACTGATCACGTGACTGAGCATGCGCTGATCACGTGACTGAGAGGCACTGATCACGTGGCTATCATGCACTGATCACGTGCTTCAGGAGGCAATAATCAAAGAGCTGAGCAGGCACTAATCACTTGGCTAAGAGGGCACTAATCACGGAGAGGAGCAGGAAATCGTCAAGGAGCTGAGCAAACTGTAATGAAGTGGTTAAGCAGACTCTAAACACGTGACGCAGCAGGCTCTACACCCGTGACTGAGCAGACACAATTTGGGCAGCTCAGCAGACACCAATGGTGCAGCTCAGCAGACACAAATGGTGCAGCTCAGCAGGCACCAATCATGCAGCTCAGCAGGCAATACTCATGGAGCTGAGCAGGCAGGAATCACTCAGCTCAGCAGGCAAAGATCAAGGAGCTGAGCAGGCACGAATCTCGCAGCTCAGCTGGCAAAAATCAAGGAGCTGAGCAGACTGCCATTAAGTGGCTAAGCAGACTCTAAACACGTGACTCAGCAGGCTTGACACCCGTGACTGAGCACACATGAATCTTGCAGCCCAGCAGACAATACTCCTGGAGCTGAGCAGGCAGGAATCACGCAGCTCAGCAGGCAATAATCCTGGAGCTGAGCAAGCAGGAATCACGCAGCTCAGCAGGCAATAATCAAGAAGCAGAGCAGGCAGGAATCAGGCAGCTCAGCAGCCAATAAGCAAGAAGCTAGCAGTCAGGAATCGCGCAGCTCAGCAGGCAATAATCATGGAGCTGAGCTGGCAGGAATCACGCAACTCAGCTGGCAATACTCACGGACCTGAGCAGGCAGGAATCACGCAACTTAGCAGGCAATAATAATTGGAGCTGAAGGCTGTAATGAACTGGATAAGCAGACTCTAATCACGTGATTCAGCCGGCTCCTCTCTGGGGACTGAGCAGGCACTTATTATGCAGCTCAGCAAGCAAAAATCATGGAGCTGAGCAAGCAGGAATCACGCAGCTCAGCAGGCAATAATCATGGAGCTGAGCAAACAGGAATCACGCAGCTCAGCATGCAATAATCAAGAAGCTGAGCAGGCAGGAATCACGCAGCTCAGCAGGCAATAAATATGGAGCTGAGCAAGCAGGAATCACGCAGCTCAGCAGGCAATAATCAAGAAGCTGAGCAGGCAGGAATCACGCAGCTTAGCAGGCAATAATCATGGAGCTGAGCAGACTGTAATGAAGTGGCTAAGCAGACTCTAATCACGTCACTCAGCCGGCTCCTAACCCGGTCTTGAGCAGGCACTAATCACGCAGCTGAGCAGGGACTAATCACACAGCTGATCAGGCACGAGTCAGGCAGCTGAGCAGGGATTAAGCATGCAGCTGAGCAAGCGCTAATCCCTTGATTCAGCAGACCCTGATCACGTGACTGAGCAGGCCCTGATCACGTGGCTGAGCATGCACTGATCACGTGACTGAGCATGCACTGATCACGTGACTGAGAGGCACTGATCACGTGACTGAGAGGCACTGATCACGTGACTGAGCATGCACTGATCACGTGACTGAGAGGCACTGATCACGTGACTGAGAGGCGCTGATCACGTGACTGAGGGGCGCTGATCACGTGACTGAGAGGCGCTGATCACGTGGCTATCATGCACTGATCACGTGCTTCAGGAGGCAATAATCAAAGAGCTGAGCAGGCACTAATCACTTGGCTAAGAGGGCACTAATCACGGAGAGGAGCAGGAAATCGTCAAGGAGCTGAGCAAACTGTAATGAAGTGGTTAAGCAGACTCTAAACACGTGACGCAGCAGGCTCTACACCCGTGACTGAGCAGACACAATTTGGGCAGCTCAGCAGACACCAATGGTGCAGCTCAGCAGACACAAATGGTGCAGCTCAGCAGACACCAATCATGCAGCTCAGCAGGCAATACTCATGGAGCTGAGCAGGCAGGAATCACTCAGCTCAGCAGGCAAAGATCAAGGAGCTGAGCAGACTGCCATAAAGTGGCTAAGCAGACTCTAAACACGTGACTCAGCAGGCTTGACACCCGTGACTGAGCACACACGAATCTTGCAGCCCAGCAGACAATACTCCTGGAGCTGAGCAGGCAGGAATCACGCAGCTCAGCAGACAGTAATCAAGGAGCTGAGCAGGCACGAATCACGCAGCTCAGCAGGCAATAATCCTGGAGCTGAGCAAGCAGGAATCACGCAGCTCAGCAGGCAATAATCAAGAAGCAGAGCAGGCAGGAATCAGGCAGCTCAGCAGCCAATAAGCAAGAAGCTAGCAGTCAGGAATCGCGCAGCTCAGCAGGCAATAATCATGGAGCTGAGCTGGCAGGAATCACGCAACTCAGCAGGCAATACTCACGGACCTGAGCAGGCAGGAATCACGCAACTTAGCAGGCAATAATTATTGGAGCTGAAGGCTGTAATGAACTGGATAAGCAGACTCTAATCACGTGATTCAGCCGGCTCCTCTCTGGGGACTGAGCAGGCACTTATTATGCAGCTCAGCAAGCAAAAATCATGGAGCTGAGCAAGCAGGAATCACGCAGCTCAGCAGGCAATAATCATGGAGCTGAGCAAACAGGAATCACGCAGCTCAGCATGCAATAATCAAGAAGCTGAGCAGGCAGGAATCACGCAGCTCAGCAGGCAATAAATATGGAGCTGAGCAAGCAGGAATCACGCAGCTCAGCAGGCAATAATCAAGAAGCTGAGCAGGCAGGAATCACGCAGCTTAGCAGGCAATAATCATGGAGCTGAGCAGACTGTAATGAAGTGGCTAAGCAGACTCTAATCACGTCACTCAGCCGGCTCCTAACCCGGTCTTGAGCAGGCACTAATCACGCAGCTGAGCAGGGACTAATCACACAGCTGATCAGGCACGAGTCAGGCAGCTGAGCGGGGATTAAGCATGCAGCTGAGCAAGCGCTAATCCCTTGATTCAGCAGACCCTGATCACGTGACTGAGCAGGCCCTGATCACGTGGCTGAGCATGCACTGATCACGTGACTGAGCATGCACTGATCACGTGACTGAGAGGCACTGATCACGTGACTGAGAGGCACTGATCACGTGACTGAGCATGCACTGATCACGTGATTGAGGGGCACTGATCACGTGACTGAGAGGCGCTGATCACGTGACTGAGGGGCGCTGATCACGTGACTGAGAGGCGCTGATCACGTGGCTATCATGCACTGATCACGTGCTTCAGGAGGCAATAATCAAAGAGCTGAGCAGGCACTAATCACTTGGCTAAGAGGGCACTAATCACGGAGAGGAGCAGGAAATCGTCAAGGAGCTGAGCAAACTGTAATGAAGTGGTTAAGCAGACTCTAAACACGTGACGCAGCAGGCTCTACACCCGTGACTGAGCAGACACAATTTGGGCAGCTCAGCAGACACCAATGGTGCAGCTCAGCAGACACAAATGGTGCAGCTCAGCAGACACCAATCATGCAGCTCAGCAGGCAATACTCATGGAGCTGAGCAGGCAGGAATCACTCAGCTCAGCAGGCAAAGATCAAGGAGCTGAGCAGACTGCCATAAAGTGGCTAAGCAGACTCTAAACACGTGACTCAGCAGGCTTGACACCCGTGACTGAGCACACACGAATCTTGCAGCCCAGCAGACAATACTCCTGGAGCTGAGCAGGCAGGAATCACGCAGCTCAGCAGACAGTAATCAAGGAGCTGAGCAGGCACGAATCACGCAGCTCAGCAGGCAATAATCCTGGAGCTGAGCAAGCAGGAATCACGCAGCTCAGCAGGCAATAATCAAGAAGCAGAGCAGGCAGGAATCAGGCAGCTCAGCAGCCAATAAGCAAGAAGCTAGCAGTCAGGAATCGCGCAGCTCAGCAGGCAATAATCATGGAGCTGAGCTGGCAGGAATCACGCAACTCAGCAGGCAATACTCACGGACCTGAGCAGGCAGGAATCACGCAACTTAGCAGGCAATAATAATTGGAGCTGAAGGCTGTAATGAACTGGATAAGCAGACTCTAATCACGTGATTCAGCCGGCTCCTCTCTGGGGACTGAGCAGGCACTTATTATGCAGCTCAGCAAGCAAAAATCATGGAGCTGAGCAAGCAGGAATCACGCAGCTCAGCAGGCAATAATCATGGAGCTGAGCAAACAGGAATCACGCAGCTCAGCATGCAATAATCAAGAAGCTGAGCAGGCAGGAATCACGCAGCTCAGCAGGGAATAAATATGGAGCTGAGCAAGCAGGAATCACGCAGCTCAGCAGGCAATAATCAAGAAGCTGAGCAGGCAGGAATCACGCAGCTTAGCAGGCAATAATCATGGAGCTGAGCAGACTGTAATGAAGTGGCTAAGCAGACTCTAATCACGTCACTCAGCCGGCTCCTAACCCGGTCTTGAGCAGGCACTAATCACGCAGCTGAGCAGGGACTAATCACACAGCTGATCAGGCGCGAGTCAGGCAGCTGAGCAGGGATTAAGCATGCAGCTGAGCAAGCGCTAATCCCTTGATTCAGCAGACCCTGATCACGTGACTGAGCAGGCCCTGATCACGTGGCTGAGCATGCACTGATCACGTGACTGAGCAGGCACTGATCACGTGACTGAGATGCACTGATCACGTGACTGAGAGGCACTGATCACGTGACTGAGCAGGCACTGATCACGTGACTTAGCAGGCACTGTTCACGTGACTGAGAGGCGCTGATCACGTGACTGAGAGGCGCTGATCACGTGACTGAGAGGCGCTGATCACGTGGTTATCATGCACTGATCAAGTGCTTCAGGAGGCAATAATCAAAGAGCTGAGCAGGCACTAATCACTTGGCTAAGAGGGCACTATTCACGGAGAGGAGCAGGAAATCGTCAAGGAGCTGAGCAAACTGTAATGAAGTGGTTAAGCAGACTCTAAACACGTGACGCAGCAGGCTCTACACCCGTGACTGAGCAGACACAATTTGGGCAGCTCAGCAGACACCAATCATGCAGCTCAGCAGGCAATACTCATGGAGCTGAGCAGGCAGGAATCACTCAGCTCAGCAGGCAAAGATCAAGGAGCTGAGCAGGCACGAATCTCGCAGCTCAGCTGGCAAAAATCAAGGAGCTGAGCAGACTGCCATTAAGTGGCTAAGCAGACTCTAAACACGTGACTCAGCAGGCTTGACACCCGTGACTGAGCACACACGAATCTTGCAGCCCAGCAGACAATACTCCTGGAGCTGAGCAGGCAGGAATCACGCAGCTCAGCAGACAGTAATCAAGGAGCTGAGCAGGCACGAATCACGCAGCTCAGCAGGCAATAATCCTGGAGCTGAGCAAGCAGGAATCACGCAGCTCAGCAGGCAATAATCAAGAAGCAGAGCAGGCAGGAATCAGGCAGCTCAGCAGCCAATAAGCAAGAAGCTAGCAGTCAGGAATCGCGCAGCTCAGCAGGCAATAATCATGGAGCTGAGCTGGCAGGAATCACGCAACTCAGCAGGCAATACTCACGGACCTGAGCAGGCAGGAATCACGCAACTTAGCAGGCAATAATTATTGGAGCTGAAGGCTGTAATGAACTGGATAAGCAGACTCTAATCACGTGATTCAGCCGGCTCCTCTCTGGGGACTGAGCAGGCACTTATTATGCAGCTCAGCAAGCAAAAATCATGGAGCAGAGCCAGCAGGAATCACGCAGCTCAGCAGGCAATAATCATGGAGCTGAGCAAACAGGAATCACGCAGCTCAGCAGGCAATAATCAAGAAGCTGAGCAGGCAGGAATCACGCAGCTCAGCAGGCAATAATCATGGAGCTGAGCAGACTGTAATGAAGTGGCTAAGCAGACTCTAATCACGTCACTCAGCCGGCTCCTAACCCAGTCTTGAGCAGGCACTAATCATGCAGCTGAGCAGGGACTAATCACACAGCTGATCAGGCACGAGTCAGGCAGCTGAGCAGGGATTAAGCATGCAGCTGAGCAAGCGCTAATCCCTTGATTCAGCAGACCCTGATCACGTGACTGAGCAGGCCCTGATCACGTGGCTGAGCATGCACTGATCACGTGACTGAGCATGCACTGATCACGTGACTGAGAGGCACTGATCACGTGACTGAGAGGCACTGATCACGTGACTGAGCATGCGCTGATCACGTGACTGAGAGGCACTGATCACGTGGCTATCATGCACTGATCACGTGCTTCAGGAGGCAATAATCAAAGAGCTGAGCAGGCACTAATCACTTGGCTAAGAGGGCACTAATCACGGAGAGGAGCAGAAAATCGTCAAGGAGCTGAGCAAACTGTAATGAAGTGGTTAAGCAGACTCTAAACACGTGGCGCAGCAGGCTCTACACCCGTGACTGAGCAGACACAATTTGGGCAGCTCAGCAGACACCAATGGTGCAGTTCAGCAGACAACAATCATGCAGCTCAGCAGGCAATACTCATGGAGCTGAGCAGGCAGGAATCACTCAGCTCAGCAGGCAAAGATCAAGGAGCTGAGCAGACTGCCATAAAGTGGCTAAGCAGACTCTAAACACGTGACTCAGCAGGCTTGACACCCGTGACTGAGCACACACGAATCTTGCAGCCCAGCAGACAATACTCCTGGAGCTGAGCAGGCAGGAATCACGCAGCTCAGCATGCAATAATCAAGAAGCTGAGCAGGCAGGAATCACGCAGCTCAGCAGGCAATAAATATGGAGCTGAGCAAGCAAGCAGGAATCACGCAGCTCAGCAGGCAATAATCAAGAAGCTGAGCAGGCAGGAATCACGCAGCTTAGCAGGCAATAATCATGGAGCTGAGCAGACTGTAATGAAGTGGCTAAGCAGACTCTAATCACGTCACTCAGCCGGCTCCTAACCCGGTCTTGAGCAGGCACTAATCACGCAGCTGAGCAGGGACTAATCACACAGCTGATCAGGCACGAGTCAGGCAGCTGAGCAGGGATTAAGCATGCAGCTGAGCAAGCGCTAATCCCTTGATTCAGCAGACCCTGATCACGTGACTGAGCAGGCCCTGATCACGTGGCTGAGCATGCACTGATCACGTGACTGAGCATGCACTGATCACGTGACTGAGAGGCACTGATCACGTGACTGAGAGGCACTGATCACGTGACTGAGCATGCACTGATCACGTGACTGAGAAGCGCTGATCACGTGACTGAGGGGCGCTGATCACGTGACTGAGAGGCGCTGATCACGTGGCTATCATGCACTGATCACGTGCTTCAGGAGGCAATAATCAAAGAGCTGAGCAGGCACTAATCACTTGGCTAAGAGGGCACTAATCACGGAGAGGAGCAGAAAATCGTCAAGGAGCTGAGCAAACTGTAATGAAGTGGTTAAGCAGACTCTAAACACGTGACGCAGCAGGCTCTACACCCGTGACTGAGCAGACACAATTTGGGCAGCTCAGCAGATACCAATGGTGCAGTTCAGCAGACACCAATCATGCAGCTCAGCAGGCAATACTCATGGAGCTCAGCAGGCAATACTCATGGAGCTGAGCATCAGGAATCACACAGCTCAGCAGGCAAAGATCAAGGAGCTGAGCAGGCACGGATCTCGCAGCTCAGCTGGCAAAAATCAAGGAGCTGAGCAGACTGCCATTAAGTGGCTAAGCAGACTCTAAACACGTGACTCAGCAGGCTTGACACCCGTGACTGAGCACACACGAATCTTGCAGCCCAGCAGACAATACTCCTGGAGCTGAGCAGGCACGAATCACGCAGCTCAGCAGGCAATAATCCTGGAGCTGAGCAAGCAGGAATCACGCAGCTCAGCAGACAATAATCAAGAAGCAGAGCAAGCAGGAATCAGGCAGCTCAGCAGGCAATACTCACGGACATGAGCAGGCAGGAATCACGCAACTTAGCAGGCAATAATAATTGGAGCTGAAGGATGTAATGAACTGGATAAGCAGACTCTAATCACGTGATTCAGCCGGCTCCTCTCTGGGGACTGAGCAGGCACTTATTATGCAGCTCAGCAAGCAAAAATCATGGAGCTGAGCAAGCAGGAATCACGCAGCTCAGCAGGCAATAATCATGGAGCTGAGGAAAGAGGAATCACGCAGCTCAGCATGCAATAATCAAGAAGCTGAGCAGGCAGGAATCACGCAGCTCAGCAGGCAATAAATATGGAGCTGAGCAAGCAGGAATCACGCAGCTCAGCAGGCAATAATCAAGAAGCTGAGCAGGCAGGAATCACGCAGCTTAGCAGGCAATAATCATGGAGCTGAGCAGACTGTAATGAAGTGGCTAAGCAGACTCTAATCACGTCACTCAGCCGGCTCCTAACCCGGTCTTGAGCAGGCACTAATCACGCAGCTGAGCAGGGACTAATCACACAGCTGATCAGGCACGAGTCAGGCAGCTGAGCAGGGATTAAGCATGCAGCTGAGCAAGCGCTAATCCCTTGATTCAGCAGACCCTGATCACGTGACTGAGCAGGCCCTGATCACGTGGCTGAGCATGCACGGATCACGTGACTGAGCATGCACTGATCACGTGACTGAGAGGCACTGATCACGTGACTGAGAGGTACTGATCACGTGACTGAGCATGCACTGATCACGTGACTGAGAGGCACTGATCACGTGACTGAGAGGCGCTGATCACGTGACTGAGGGGCGCTGATCACGTGCCTGAGAGGCGCTGATCACGTGGCTATCATGCACTGATCACGTGCTTCAGGAGGCAATAATCAAAGAGCTGAGCAGGCACTAATCACTTGGCTAAGAGGGTACTAATCACGGAGAGGAGCAGGAAATCGTCAAGGAGCTGAGCAAACTGTAATGAAGTGGTTAAACAGACTCTAAACACGTGACGCAGCAGGCTCTACACCCGTGACTGAGCAGACACAATTTGGGCAGCTCAGCAGACACCAATGGTGCAGCTCAGCAGACACAAATGGTGCAGCTCAGCAGACACCAATCATGCAGCTCAGCAGGCAATACTCATGGACCTGAGCAGGCAGGAATCACACAGCTAAGCAGGCAAAGATCAAGGAGCTGAGCAGGCACGAATCTCGCAGCTCAGCTGGCAAAAATCAAGGAGCTGAACAGACTGCCATTAAGTGGCTAAGCAGACTCTAAACACGTGACGCAGCAGGCTCTACACCCGTGACTGAGCAGACACAATTTGGGCAGCTCAGCAGACACCAATGGTGCAGCTCAGCAGACACAAATGGTGCAGCTCAGCAGACACCAATCATGCAGCTCAGCAGGCAATACTCATGGAGCTGAGCAGGCAGGAATCACTCAGCTCAGCAGGCAAAGATCAAGGAGCTGAGCAGGCACGAATCTCGCAGCTCAGCTGGCAAAAATCAAGGAGCTGAGCAGACTGCCATTAAGTGGCTAAGCAGACTCTAAACACGTGACTCAGCAGGCTTGACACCCGTGACTGAGCACACACGAATCTTGCAGCCCAGCAGACAATACTCCTGGAGCTGAGCAGGCAGGAATCACGCAGCTCAGCAGACAGTAATCAAGGAGCTGAGCAGGCACGGATCACGCAGCTCAGCAGGCAATAATCCTGGAGCTGAGCAAGCAGGAATCACGCAGCTCAGCAGGCAATAATCAAGAAGCAGAGCAGGCAGGAATCAGGCAGCTCAGCAGCCAATCAGCAAGAAGCTAGCAGTCAGGGATCGCGCAGCTCAGCAGGCAATAATCATGGAGCTGAGCTGGCAGGAATCACGCAACTCAGCAGGCAATACTCACGGACCTGAGCAGGCAGGTATCACGCAACTTAGCAGGCAATAATTATTGGAGCTGAAGGCTGTAATGAACTGGATAAGCAGACTCTAATCACGTGATTCAGCCGGCTCCTCTCTGGGGACTGAGCAGGCACTTATTATGCAGCTCAGCAAGCAAAAATCATGGAGCAGAGCCAGCAGGAATCACGCAGCTCAGCAGGCAATAATCATGGAGCTGAGCAAACAGGAATCACGCAGCTCAGCAGGCAATAATCAAGAAGCTGAGCAGGCAGGAATCACGCAGCTCAGCAGGCAATAATCATGGAGCTGAGCAGACTGTAATGAAGTGGCTAAGCAGACTCTAATCACGTCACTCAGCCGGCTCCTAACCCAGTCTTGAGCAGGCACTAATCATGCAGCTGAGCAGGGACTAATCACACAGCTGATCAGGCACGAGTCAGGCAGCTGAGCAGGGATTAAGCATGCAGCTGAGCAAGCGCTAATCCCTTGATTCAGCAGACCCTGATCACGTGACTGAGCAGGCCCTGATCACGTGGCTGAGCATGCACTGATCACGTGACTGAGCATGCACTGATCACGTGACTGAGAGGCACTGATCACGTGACTGAGCAGGCACTGATCACGTGACTGAGCATGCGCTGATCACGTGACTGAGAGGCACTGATCACGTGGCTATCATGCACTGATCACGTGCTTCAGGAGGCAATAATCAAAGAGCTGAGCAGGCACTAATCACTTGGCTAAGAGGGCACTAATCACGGAGAGGAGCAGAAAATCGTCAAGGAGCTGAGCAAACTGTAATGAAGTGGTTAAGCAGACTCTAAACACGTGACGCAGCAGGCTCTACACCCGTGACTGAGCAGACACAATTTGGGCAGCTCAGCAGACACCAATGGTGCAGTTCAGCAGACAACAATCATGCAGCTCAGCAGGCAATACTCATGGAGCTGAGCAGGCAGGAATCACTCAGCTCAGCAGGCAAAGATCAAGGAGCTGAGCAGACTGCCATAAAGTGGCTAAGCAGACTCTAAACACGTGACTCAGCAGGCTTGACACCCGTGACTGAGCACACACGAATCTTGCAGCCCAGCAGACAATACTCCTGGAGCTGAGCAGGCAGGAATCACGCAGCTCAGCATGCAATAATCAAGAAGCTGAGCAGGCAGGAATCACGCAGCTCAGCAGGCAATAAATATGGAGCTGAGCAAGCAGGAATCACGCAGCTCAGCAGGCAATAATCAAGAAGCTGAGCAGGCAGGAATCACGCAGCTTAGCAGGCAATAATCATGGAGCTGAGCAGACTGTAATGAAGTGGCTAAGCAGACTCTAATCACGTCACTAAGCCGGCTCCTAACCCGGTCTTGAGCAGGCACTAATCACGCAGCTGAGCAGGGACTAATCACACAGCTGATCAGGCACGAGTCAGGCAGCTGAGCAGGGATTAAGCATGCAGCTGAGCAAGCGCTAATCCCTTGATTCAGCAGACCCTGATCACGTGACTCAGCAGGCCCTGATCACGTGGCTGAGCATGCACTGATCACGTGACTGAGCATGCACTGATCACGTGACTGAGAGGCACTGATCACGTGACTGAGAGGCACTGATCACGTGACTGAGCATGCACTGATCACGTGACTGAGAGGCGCTGATCACGTGACTGAGGGGCGCTGATCACGTGACTGAGAGGCGCTGATCACGTGGCTATCATGCACTGATCACGTGCTTCAGGAGGCAATAATCAAAGAGCTGAGCAGGCACTAATCACTTGGCTAAGAGGGCACTAATCACGGAGAGGAGCAGAAAATCGTCAAGGAGCTGAGCAAACTGTAATGAAGTGGTTAAGCAGACTCTAAACACGTGACGCAGCAGGCTCTACACCCGTGACTGAGCAGACACAATTTGGGCAGCTCAGCAGATACCAATGGTGCAGTTCAGCAGACACCAATCATGCAGCTCAGCAGGCAATACTCATGGAGCTCAGCAGGCAATACTCATGGAGCTGAGCAGTCAGGAATCACACAGCTCAGCAGGCAAAGATCAAGGAGCTGAGCAGGCACGAATCTCGCAGCTCAGCTGGCAAAAATCAAGGAGCTGAGCAGACTGCCATTAAGTGGCTAAGCAGACTCTAAACACGTGACTCAGCAGGCTTGACACCCGTGACTGAGCACACACGAATCTTGCAGCCCAGCAGACAATACTCCTGGAGCTGAGCAGGCACGAATCACGCAGCTCAGCAGGCAATAATCCTGGAGCTGAGCAAGCAGGAATCACGCAGCTCAGCAGGCAATAATCAAGAAGCAGAGCAAGCAGGAATCAGGCAGCTCAGCAGGCAATACTCACGGACATGAGCAGGCAGGAATCACGCAACTTAGCAGGCAATAATAATTGGAGCTGAAGGCTGTAATGAACTGGATAAGCAGACTCTAATCACGTGATTCAGCCGGCTCCTCTCTGGGGACTGAGCAGGCACTTATTATGCAGCTCAGCAAGCAAAAATCATGGAGCTGAGCAAGCAGGAATCACGCAGCTCAGCAGGCAATAATCATGGAGCTGAGCAAACAGGAATCACGCAGCTCAGCATGCAATAATCAAGAAGCTGAGCAGGCAGGAATCACGCAGCTCAGCAGGCAATAAATATGGAGCTGAGCAAGCAGGAATCACGCAGCTCAGCAGGCAATAATCAAGAAGCTGAGCAGGCAGGAATCACGCAGCTTAGCAGGCAATAATCATGGAGCTGAGCAGACTGTAATGAAGTGGCTAAGCAGACTCTAATCACGTCACTCAGCCGGCTCCTAACCCGGTCTTGAGCAGGCACTAATCACGCAGCTGAGCAGGGACTAATCACACAGCTGATCAGGCACGAGTCAGGCAGCTGAGCAGGGATTAAGCATGCAGCTGAGCAAGCGCTAATCCCTTGATTCAGCAGACCCTGATCACGTGACTGAGCAGGCCCTGATCACGTGGCTGAGCATGCACGGATCACGTGACTGAGCATGCACTGATCACGTGACTGAGAGGCACTGATCACGTGACTGAGAGGTACTGATCACGTGACTGAGCATGCACTGATCACGTGACTGAGAGGCACTGATCACGTGACTGAGAGGCGCTGATCACGTGACTGAGGGGCGCTGATCACGTGCCTGAGAGGCGCTGATCACGTGGCTATCATGCACTGATCACGTGCTTCAGGAGGCAATAATCAAAGAGCTGAGCAGGCACTAATCACTTGGCTAAGAGGGTACTAATCACGGAGAGGAGCAGGAAATCGTCAAGGAGCTGAGCAAACTGTAATGAAGTGGTTAAACAGACTCTAAACACGTGACGCAGCAGGCTCTACAACCGTGACTGAGCAGACACAATTTGGGCAGCTCAGCAGACACCAATGGTGCAGCTCAGCAGACACAAATGGTGCAGCTCAGCAGACACCAATCATGCAGCTCAGCAGGCAATACTCATGGACCTGAGCAGGCAGGAATCACACAGCTAAGCAGGCAAAGATCAAGGAGCTGAGCAGGCACGAATCTCGCAGCTCAGCTGGCAAAAATCAAGGAGCTGAACAGACTGCCATTAAGTGGCTAAGCAGACTCTAAACACGTGACGCAGCAGGCTCTACACCCGTGACTGAGCAGACACAATTTGGGCAGCTCAGCAGACACCAATGGTGCAGCTCAGCAGACACAAATGGTGCAGCTCAGCAGACACCAATCATGCAGCTCAGCAGGCAATACTCATGGAGCTGAGCAGGCAGGAATCACTCAGCTCAGCAGGCAAAGATCAAGGAGCTGAGCAGGCACGAATCTCGCAGCTCAGCTGGCAAAAATCAAGGAGCTGAGCAGACTGCCATTAAGTGGCTAAGCAGACTCTAAACACGTGACTCAGCAGGCTTGACACCCGTGACTGAGCACACACGAATCTTGCAGCCCAGCAGACAATACTCCTGGAGCTGAGCAGGCAGGAATCACGCAGCTCAGCAGACAGTAATCAAGGAGCTGAGCAGGCACGAATCACGCAGCTCAGCAGGCAATAATCCTGGAGCTGAGCAAGCAGGAATCACGCAGCTCAGCAGGCAATAATCAAGAAGCAGAGCAGGCAGGAATCAGGCAGCTCAGCAGCCAATAAGCAAGAAGCTAGCAGTCAGGAATCGCGCAGCTCAGCAGGCAATAATCATGGAGCTGAGCTGGCAGGAATCACGCAACTCAGCAGGCAATACTCACGGACCTGAGCAGGCAGGAATCACGCAACTTAGCAGGCAAAAATAATTGGAGCTGAAGGCTGTAATGAACTGGATAAGCAGACTCTAATCACGTGATTCAGCCGGCTCCTCTCTGGGGACTGAGCAGGCACTTATTATGCAGCTCAGCAAGCAAAAATCATGGAGCTGAGCAAGCAGGAATCACGCAGCTCAGCAGGCAATAATCATGGAGCTGAGCAAACAGGAATCACGCAGCTCAGCATGCAATAATCAAGAAGCTGAGCAGGCAGGAATCACGCAGCTCAGCAGGCAATAAATATGGAGCTGAGCAAGCAGGAATCACGCAGCTCAGCAGGCAATAATCAAGAAGCTGAGCAGGCAGGAATCACGCAGCTTAGCAGGCAATAATCATGGAGCTGAGCAGACTGTAATGAAGTGGCTAAGCAGACTCTAATCACGTCACTCAGCCGGCTCCTAACCCGGTCTTGAGCAGGCACTAATCACGCAGCTGAGCAGGGACTAATCACACAGCTGATCAGGCACGAGTCAGGCAGCTGAGCAGGGATTAAGCATGCAGCTGAGCAAGCGCTAATCCCTTGATTCAGCAGACCCTGATCACGTGACTGAGCAGGCCCTGATCACGTGGCTGAGCAGGCACTGATCACGTGACTGAGCATGCACTGATCACGTGACTGAGAGGCACTGATCACGTGACTGAGAGGCACTGATCACGTGACTGAGCATGCACTGATCACGTGACTGAGAGGCACTGATCACGTGACTGAGAGGCGCTGATCACGTGACTGAGGGGCGCTGATCACGTGACTGAGAGGCGCTGATCACGTGGCTATCATGCACTGATCACGTGCTTCAGGAGGCAATAATCAAAGAGCTGAGCAGGCACTAATCACTTGGCTAAGAGGGCACTAATCACGGAGAGGAGCAGGAAATCGTCAAGGAGCTGAGCAAACTGTAATGAAGTGGTTAAGCAGACTCTAAACACGTGACGCAGCAGGCTCTACACCCGTGACTGAGCAGACACAATTTGGGCAGCTCAGCAGACACCAATGGTGCAGCTCAGCAGACACCAATGGTGCAGCTCAGCAGACACCAATCATGCAGCTCAGCAGGCAATACTCATGGAGCTGAGCAGGCAGGAATCACTCAGCTCAGCAGGCAAAGATCAAGGAGCTGAGCAGACTGCCATTAAGTGGCTAAGCAGACTCTAAACACGTGACTCAGCAGGCTTGACACCCGTGACTGAGCACACACGAATCTTGCAGCCCAGCAGACAATACTCCTGGAGCTGAGCAGGCAGGAATCACGCAGCTCAGCAGACAGTAATCAAGGAGCTGAGCAGGCACGAATCACGCAGCTCAGCAGGCAATAATCCTGGAGCTGAGCAAGCAGGAATCACGCAGCTCAGCAGGCAATAATCAAGAAGCAGAGCAGGCAGGAATCAGGCAGCTCAGCAGCCAATAAGCAAGAAGCTAGCAGTCAGGAATCGCGCAGCTCAGCAGGCAATAATCATGGAGCTGAGCTGGCAGGAATCACGCAACTCAGCAGGCAATACTCACGGACCTGAGCAGGCAGGAATCACGCAACTTAGCAGGCAATAATAATTGGAGCTGAAGGCTGTAATGAACTGGATAAGCAGACTCTAATCACGTGATTCAGCCGGCTCCTCTCTGGGGACTGAGCAGGCACTTATTATGCAGCTCAGCAAGCAAAAATCATGGAGCTGAGCAAGCAGGAATCACGCAGCTCAGCAGGCAATAATCAAGGAGCTGAGCAGACAGGAATCACGCAGCTCAGCATGCAATAATCAAGAAGCTGAGCAGGCAGGAATCACGCAGCTCAGCAGGCAATAAATATGGAGCTGAGCAAGCAGGAATCACGCAGCTCAGCAGGCAATAATCAAGAAGCTGAGCAGGCAGGAATCACGCAGCTTAGCAGGCAATAATCATGGAGCTGAGCAGACTGTAATGAAGTGGCTAAGCAGACTCTAATCACGTCACTCAGCCGGCTCCTAACCCGGTCTTGAGCAGGCACTAATCACGCAGCTGAGCAGGGACTAATCACACAGCTGATCAGGCACGAGTCAGGCAGCTGAGCAGGGATTAAGCATGCAGCTGAGCAAGCGCTAATCCCTTGATTCAGCAGACCCTGATCACGTGACTGAGCAGGCCCTGATCACGTGGCTGAGCATGCACTGATCACGTGACTGAGCATGCACTGATCACGTGACTGAGAGGCACTGATCACGTGACTGAGAGGCACTGATCACGTGACTGAGCATGCACTGATCACGTGACTGAGAGGCACTGATCACGTGACTGAGAGGCGCTGATCACGTGACTGAGGGGCGCTGATCACGTGACTGAGAGGCGCTGATCACGTGGCTATCATGCACTGATCACGTGCTTCAGGAGGCAATAATCAAAGAGCTGAGCAGGCACTAATCACTTGGCTAAGAGGGCACTAATCACGGAGAGGAGCAGGAAATCGTCAAGGAGCTGAGCAAACTGTAATGAAGTGGTTAAGCAGACTCTAAACACGTGACGCAGCAGGCTCTACACCCGTGACTGAGCAGACACAATTTGGGCAGCTCAGCAGACACCAATGGTGCAGCTCAGCAGACACAAATGGTGCAGCTCAGCAGACACCAATCATGCAGCTCAGCTGGCAATACTCATGGAGCTGAGCAGGCAGGAATCACTCAGCTCAGCAGGCAAAGATCAAGGAGCTGAGCAGTCTGCCATTAAGTGGCTAAGCAGACTCTAAACACGTGACTCAGCAGGCTTGACACCCGTGACTGAGCACACACGAATCTTGCAGCCCAGCAGACAATACTCCTGGAGCTGAGCAGGCAGGAATCACGCAGCTCAGCAGACAGTAATCAAGGAGCTGAGCAGGCACGAATCACGCAGCTCAGCAGGCAATAATCCTGGAGCTGAGCAAGCAGGAATCACGCAGCTCAGCAGGCAATAATCAAGAAGCAGAGCAGGCAGGAATCAGGCAGCTCAGCAGCCAATAAGCAAGAAGCTAGCAGTCAGGAATCGCGCAGCTCAGCAGGCAATAATCATGGAGCTGAGCTGGCAGGAATCACGCAACTCAGCAGGCAATACTCACGGACCTGAGCAGGCAGGAATCACGCAACTTAGCAGGCAATAATAATTGGAGCTGAAGGCTGTAATGAACTGGATAAGCAGACTCTAATCACGTGATTCAGCCGGCTCCTCTCTGGGGACTGAGCAGGCACTTCTTATGCAGCTCAGCAAGCAAAAATCATGGAGCTGAGCAAGCAGGAATCACGCAGCTCAGCAGGCAATAATCATGGAGCTGAGCAAACAGGAATCACGCAGCTCAGCATGCAATAATCAAGAAGCTGAGCAGGCAGGAATCACGCAGCTCAGCAGGCAATAAATATGGAGCTGAGCAAGCAGGAATCACGCAGCTCAGCAGGCAATAATCAAGAAGCTGAGCAGGCAGGAATCACGCAGCTTAGCAGGCAATAATCATGGAGCTGAGCAGACTGTAATGAAGTGGCTAAGCAGACTCTAATCACGTCACTCAGCCGGCTCCTAACCCGGTCTTGAGCAGGCACTAATCACGCAGCTGAGCAGGGACTAATCACACAGCTGATCAGGCACGAGTCAGGCAGCTGAGCAGGGATTAAGCATGCAGCTGAGCAAGCGCTAATCCCTTGATTCAGCAGACCCTGATCACGTGACTGAGCATGCACTGATCACGTGACTGAGCATGCACTGATCACGTGACTGAGAGGCACTGATCACGTGACTGAGAGGCACTGATCACGTGACTGAGCATGCACTGATCACGTGACTGAGAGGCGCTGATCACGTGACTGAGGGGCGCTGATCACGTGACTGAGAGGCGCTGATCACGTGGCTATCATGCACTGATCACGTGCTTCAGGAGGCAATAATCAAAGAGCTGAGCAGGCACTAATCACTTGGCTAAGAGGGCACTAATCACGGAGAGGAGCAGGAAATCGTCAAGGAGCTGAGCAAACTGTAATGAAGTGGTTAAGCAGACTCTAAACACGTGACGCAGCAGGCTCTACACCCGTGACTGAGCAGACACAATTTGGGCAGCTCAGCAGACACCAATGGTGCAGCTCAGCAGACACAAATGGTGCAGCTCAGCAGGCACCAATCATGCAGCTCAGCAGGCAATACTCATGGAGCTGAGCAGGCAGGAATCACTCAGCTCAGCAGGCAAAGATCAAGGAGCTGAGCAGGCACGAATCTCGCAGCTCAGCTGGCAAAAATCAAGGAGCTGAGCAGACTGCCATTAAGTGGCTAAGCAGACTCTAAACACGTGACTCAGCAGGCTTGACACCCGTGACTGAGCACACACGAATCTTGCAGCCCAGCAGACAATACTCCTGGAGCTGAGCAGGCAGGAATCACGCAGCTCAGCAGGCAATAATCCAGGAGCTGAGCAAGCAGGAATCACGCAGCTCAGCAGGCAATAATCAAGAAGCTGAGCAAGCAGGAATCACGCAGCTCAGCAGGCAATACTCACGGACATGAGCAGGCAGGAATCACGCAACTTAGCAGGCAATAATAATTGGAGCTGAAGGCTGTAATGAACTGGATAAGCAGACTCTAATCACGTGATTCAGCCGGCTCCTCTCTGGGGACTGAGCAGGCACTTATTATGCAGCTCAGCAAGCAAAAATCATGGAGCTGAGCAAGCAGGAATCACGCAGCTCAGCAGGCAATAATCATGGAGCTGAGCAAACAGGAATCACGCAGCTCAGCATGCAATAATCAAGAAGCTGAGCAGGCAGGAATCACGCAGCTCAGCAGGCAATAAATATGGAGCTGAGCAAGCAGGAATCACGCAGCTCAGCAGGCAATAATCAAGAAGCTGAGCAGGCAGGAATCACGCAGCTTAGCAGGCAATAATCATGGAGCTGAGCAGACTGTAATGAAGTGGCTAAGCAGACTCTAATCACGTCACTCAGCCGGCTCCTAACCCGGTCTTGAGCAGGCACTAATCACGCAGCTGAGCAGGGACTAATCACACAGCTGATCAGGCACGAGTCAGGCAGCTGAGCAGGGATTAAGCATGCAGCTGAGCAAGCGCTAATCCCTTGATTCAGCAGACCCTGATCACGTGACTGAGCAGGCCCTGATCACGTGGCTGAGCATGCACTGATCACGTGACTGAGCATGCACTGATCACGTGACTGAGAGGCACTGATCACGTGACTGAGAGGCACTGATCACGTGACTGAGCATGCACTGATCACGTGACTGAGAGGCACTGATCACGTGACTGAGAGGCGCTGATCACGTGACTGAGGGGCGCTGATCACGTGCCTGAGAGGCGCTGATCACGTGGCTATCATGCACTGATCACGTGCTTCAGGAGGCAATAATCAAAGAGCTGAGCAGGCACTAATCACTTGGCTAAGAGGGTACTAATCACGGAGAGGAGCAGGAAATCGTCAAGGAGCTGAGCAAACTGTAATGAAGTGGTTAAGCAGACTCTAAACACGTGACGCAGCAGGCTCTACAACCGTGACTGAGCAGACACAATTTGGGCAGCTCAGCAGACACCAATGGTGCAGCTCAGCAGACACAAATGGTGCAGCTCAGCAGACACCAATCATGCAGCTCAGCAGGCAATACTCATGGAGCTGAGCAGGCAGGAATCACTCAGCTAAGCAGGCAAAGATCAAGGAGCTGAGCAGGCACGAATCTCGCAGCTCAGCTGGCAAAAATCAAGGAGCTGAGCAGACTGCCATTAAGTGGCTAAGCAGACTCTAAACACGTGACGCAGCAGGCTCTACACCCGTGACTGAGCAGACACAATTTGGGCAGCTCAGCAGACACCAATGGTGCAGCTCAGCAGACACAAATGGTGCAGCTCAGCAGACACCAATCATGCAGCTCAGCAGGCAATACTCATGGAGCTGAGCAGGCAGGAATCACTCAGCTCAGCAGGCAAAGATCAAGGAGCTGAGCAGGCACGAATCTCGCAGCTCAGCTGGCAAAAATCAAGGAGCTGAGCAGACTGCCATTAAGTGGCTAAGCAGACTCTAAACACGTGACTCAGCAGGCTTGACACCCGTGACTGAGCACACACGAATCTTGCAGCCCAGCAGACAATACTCCTGGAGCTGAGCAGGCAGGAATCACGCAGCTCAGCAGACAGTAATCAAGGAGCTGAGCAGGCACGAATCACGCAGCTCAGCAGGCAATAATCCTGGAGCTGAGCAAGCAGGAATCACGCAGCTCAGCAGGCAATAATCAAGAAGCAGAGCAGGCAGGAATCAGGCAGCTCAGCAGCCAATAAGCAAGAAGCTAGCAGTCAGGAATCGCGCAGCTCAGCAGGCAATAATCATGGAGCTGAGCTGGCAGGAATCACGCAACTCAGCAGGCAATACTCACGGACCTGAGCAGGCAGGAATCACGCAACTTAGCAGGCAATAATAATTGGAGCTGAAGGCTGTAATGAACTGGATAAGCAGACTCTAATCACGTGATTCAGCCGGCTCCTCTCTGGGGACTGAGCAGGCACTTATTATGCAGCTCAGCAAGCAAAAATCATGGAGCTGAGCAAGCAGGAATCACGCAGCTCAGCAGGCAATAATCATGGAGCTGAGCAAACAGGAATCACGCAGCTCAGCATGCAATAATCAAGAAGCTGAGCAGGCAGGAATCACGCAGCTCAGCAGGCAATAAATATGGAGCTGAGCAAGCAGGAATCACGCAGCTCAGCAGGCAATAATCAAGAAGCTGAGCAGGCAGGAATCACGCAGCTTAGCAGGCAATAATCATGGAGCTGAGCAGACTGTAATGAAGTGGCTAAGCAGACTCTAATCACGTCACTCAGCCGGCTCCTAACCCGGTCTTGAGCAGGCACTAATCACGCAGCTGAGCAGGGACTAATCACACAGCTGATCAGGCACGAGTCAGGCAGCTGAGCAGGGATTAAGCATGCAGCTGAGCAAGCGCTAATCCCTTGATTCAGCAGACCCTGATCACGTGACTGAGCAGGCCCTGATCACGTGGCTGAGCATGCACTGATCACGTGACTGAGCATGCACTGATCACGTGACTGAGAGGCACTGATCACGTGACTGAGAGGCACTGATCACGTGACTGAGCATGCACTGATCACGTGACTGAGAGGCACTGATCACGTGACTGAGAGGCGCTGATCACGTGACTGAGGGCGCTGATCACGTGACTGAGAGGCGCTGATCACGTGGCTATCATGCACTGATCACGTGCTTCAGGAGGCAATAATCAAAGAGCTGAGCAGGCACTAATCACTTGGCTAAGAGGGCACTAATCACGGAGAGGAGCAGGAAATCGTCAAGGAGCTGAGCAAACTGTAATGAAGTGGTTAAGCAGACTCTAAACACGTGACGCAGCAGGCTCTACACCCGTGACTGAGCAGACACAATTTGGGCAGCTCAGCAGACACCAATGGTGCAGCTCAGCAGACACAAATGGTGCAGCTCAGCAGACACCAATCATGCAGCTCAGCAGGCAATACTCATGGAGCTGAGCAGGCAGGAATCACTCAGCTCAGCAGGCAAAGATCAAGGAGCTGAGCAGACTGCCATTAAGTGGCTAAGCAGACTCTAAACACGTGACTCAGCAGGCTTGACACCCGTGACTGAGCACACACGAATCTTGCAGCCCAGCAGACAATACTCCTGGAGCTGAGCAGGCAGGAATCACGCAGCTCAGCAGACAGTAATCAAGGAGCTGAGCAGGCACGAATCACGCAGCTCAGCAGGCAATAATCCTGGAGCTGAGCAAGCAGGAATCACGCAGCTCAGCAGGCAATAATCAAGAAGCAGAGCAGGCAGGAATCAGGCAGCTCAGCAGCCAATAAGCAAGAAGCTAGCAGTCAGGAATCGCGCAGCTCAGCAGGCAATAATCATGGAGCTGAGCTGGCAGGAATCACGCAACTCAGCAGGCAATACTCACGGACCTGAGCAGGCAGGAATCACGCAACTTAGCAGGCAATAATAATTGGAGCTGAAGGCTGTAATGAACTGGATAAGCAGACTCTAATCACGTGATTCAGCCGGCTCCTCTCTGGGGACTGAGCAGGCACTTATTATGCAGCTCAGCAAGCAAAAATCATGGAGCTGAGCAAGCAGGAATCACGCAGCTCAGCAGGCAATAATCATGGAGCTGAGCAAACAGGAATCACGCAGCTCAGCATGCAATAATCAAGAAGCTGAGCAGGCAGGAATCACGCAGCTCAGCAGGCAATAAATATGGAGCTGAGCAAGCAGGAATCACGCAGCTCAGCAGGCAATAATCAAGAAGCTGAGCAGGCAGGAATCACGCAGCTTAGCAGGCAATAATCATGGAGCTGAGCAGACTGTAATGAAGTGGCTAAGCAGACTCTAATCACGTCACTCAGCCGGCTCCTAACCCGGTCTTGAGCAGGCACTAATCACGCAGCTGAGCAGGGACTAATCACACAGCTGATCAGGCACGAGTCAGGCAGCTGAGCAGGGATTAAGCATGCAGCTGAGCAAGCGCTAATCCCTTGATTCAGCAGACCCTGATCACGTGACTGAGCAGGCCCTGATCACGTGGCTGAGCATGCACTGATCACGTGACTGAGCATGCACTGATCACGTGACTGAGAGGCACTGATCACGTGACTGAGAGGCACTGATCACGTGACTGAGCATGCACTGATCACGTGACTGAGAGGCACTGATCACGTGACTGAGAGGCGCTGATCACGTGACTGAGGGGCGCTGATCACGTGCCTGAGAGGCGCTGATCACGTGGCTATCATGCACTGATCACGTGCTTCAGGAGGCAATAATCAAAGAGCTGAGCAGGCACTAATCACTTGGCTAAGAGGGTACTAATCACGGAGAGGAGCAGGAAATCGTCAAGGAGCTGAGCAAACTGTAATGAAGTGGTTAAGCAGACTCTAAACACGTGACGCAGCAGGCTCTACAACCGTGACTGAGCAGACACAATTTGGGCAGCTCAGCAGACACCAATGGTGCAGCTCAGCAGACACAAATGGTGCAGCTCAGCAGACACCAATCATGCAGCTCAGCAGGCAATACTCATGGAGCTGAGCAGGCAGGAATCACTCAGCTAAGCAGGCAAAGATCAAGGAGCTGAGCAGGCACGAATCTCGCAGCTCAGCTGGCAAAAATCAAGGAGCTGAGCAGACTGCCATTAAGTGGCTAAGCAGACTCTAAACACGTGACTCAGCAGGCTCTACACCCGTGACTGAGCAGACACAATTTGGGCAGCTCAGCAGACACCAATGGTGCAGCTCAGCAGACACAAATGGTGCAGCTCAGCAGACACCAATCATGCAGCTCAGCAGGCAATACTCATGGAGCTGAGCAGGCAGGAATCACTCAGCTCAGCAGGCAAAGATCAAGGAGCTGAGCAGGCACGAATCTCGCAGCTCAGCTGGCAAAAATCAAGGAGCTGAGCAGACTGCCATTAAGTGGCTAAGCAGACTCTAAACACGTGACTCAGCAGGCTTGACACCCGTGACTGAGCACACACGAATCTTGCAGCCCAGCAGACAATACTCCTGGAGCTGAGCAGGCAGGAATCACGCAGCTCAGCAGACAGTAATCAAGGAGCTGAGCAGGCACGAATCACGCAGCTCAGCAGGCAATAATCCTGGAGCTGAGCAAGCAGGAATCACGCAGCTCAGCAGGCAATAATCAAGAAGCAGAGCAGGCAGGAATCAGGCAGCTCAGCAGCCAATAAGCAAGAAGCTAGCAGTCAGGAATCGCGCAGCTCAGCAGGCAATAATCATGGAGCTGAGCTGGCAGGAATCACGCAACTCAGCAGGCAATACTCACGGACCTGAGCAGGCAGGAATCACGCAACTTAGCAGGCAATAATAATTGGAGCTGAAGGCTGTAATGAACTGGATAAGCAGACTCTAATCACGTGATTCAGCCGGCTCCTCTCTGGGGACTGAGCAGGCACTTATTATGCAGCTCAGCAAGCAAAAATCATGGAGCTGAGCAAGCAGGAATCACGCAGCTCAGCAGGCAATAATCATGGAGCTGAGCAAACAGGAATCACGCAGCTCAGCATGCAATAATCAAGAAGCTGAGCAGGCAGGAATCACGCAGCTCAGCAGGCAATAAATATGGAGCTGAGCAAGCAGGAATCACGCAGCTCAGCAGGCAATAATCAAGAAGCTGAGCAGGCAGGAATCACGCAGCTTAGCAGGCAATAATCATGGAGCTGAGCAGACTGTAATGAAGTGGCTAAGCAGACTCTAATCACGTCACTCAGCCGGCTCCTAACCCGGTCTTGAGCAGGCACTAATCACGCAGCTGAGCAGGGACTAATCACACAGCTGATCAGGCACGAGTCAGGCAGCTGAGCAGGGATTAAGCATGCAGCTGAGCAAGCGCTAATCCCTTGATTCAGCAGACCCTGATCACGTGACTGAGCAGGCCCTGATCACGTGGCTGAGCATGCACTGATCACGTGACTGAGCATGCACTGATCACGTGACTGAGAGGCACTGATCACGTGACTGAGAGGCACTGATCACGTGACTGAGCATGCACTGATCACGTGACTGAGAGGCACTGATCACGTGACTGAGAGGCGCTGATCACGTGACTGAGGGGCGCTGATCACGTGACTGAGAGGCGCTGATCACGTGGCTATCATGCACTGATCACGTGCTTCAGGAGGCAATAATCAAAGAGCTGAGCAGGCACTAATCACTTGGCTAAGAGGGCACTAATCACGGAGAGGAGCAGGAAATCGTCAAGGAGCTGAGCAAACTGTAATGAAGTGGTTAAGCAGACTCTAAACACGTGACGCAGCAGGCTCTACACCCGTGACTGAGCAGACACAATTTGGGCAGCTCAGCAGACACCAATGGTGCAGCTCAGCAGACACAAATGGTGCAGCTCAGCAGACACCAATCATGCAGCTCAGCAGGCAATACTCATGGAGCTGAGCAGGCAGGAATCACTCAGCTCAGCAGGCAAAGATCAAGGAGCTGAGCAGACTGCCATTAAGTGGCTAAGCAGACTCTAAACACGTGACTCAGCAGGCTTGACACCCGTGACTGAGCACACACGAATCTTGCAGCCCAGCAGACAATACTCCTGGAGCTGAGCAGGCAGGAATCACGCAGCTCAGCAGACAGTAATCAAGGAGCTGAGCAGGCACGAATCACGCAGCTCAGCAGGCAATAATCCTGGAGCTGAGCAAGCAGGAATCACGCAGCTCAGCAGGCAATAATCAAGAAGCAGAGCAGGCAGGAATCAGGCAGCTCAGCAGCCAATAAGCAAGAAGCTAGCAGTCAGGAATCGCGCAGCTCAGCAGGCAATAATCATGGAGCTGAGCTGGCAGGAATCACGCAACTCAGCAGGCAATACTCACGGACCTGAGCAGGCAGGAATCACGCAACTTAGCAGGCAATAATAATTGGAGCTGAAGGCTGTAATGAACTGGATAAGCAGACTCTAATCACGTGATTCAGCCGGCTCCTCTCTGGGGACTGAGCAGGCACTTATTATGCAGCTCAGCAAGCAAAAATCATGGAGCTGAGCAAGCAGGAATCACGCAGCTCAGCAGGCAATAATCATGGAGCTGAGCAAACAGGAATCACGCAGCTCAGCATGCAATAATCAAGAAGCTGAGCAGGCAGGAATCACGCAGCTCAGCAGGCAATAAATATGGAGCTGAGCAAGCAGGAATCACGCAGCTCAGCAGGCAATAATCAAGAAGCTGAGCAGGCAGGAATCACGCAGCTTAGCAGGCAATAATCATGGAGCTGAGCAGACTGTAATGAAGTGGCTAAGCAGACTCTAATCACGTCACTCAGCCGGCTCCTAACCCGGTCTTGAGCAGGCACTAATCACGCAGCTGAGCAGGGACTAATCACACAGCTGATCAGGCACGAGTCAGGCAGCTGAGCAGGGATTAAGCATGCAGCTGAGCAAGCGCTAATCCCTTGATTCAGCAGACCCTGATCACGTGACTGAGCAGGCCCTGATCACGTGGCTGAGCATGCACTGATCACGTGACTGAGCATGCACTGATCACGTGACTGAGAGGCACTGATCACGTGACTGAGAGGCACTGATCACGTGACTGAGCATGCACTGATCACGTGACTGAGAGGCACTGATCACGTGACTGAGAGGCGCTGATCACGTGACTGAGGGGCGCTGATCACGTGACTGAGAGGCGCTGATCACGTGGCTATCATGCACTGATCACGTGCTTCAGGAGGCAATAATCAAAGAGCTGAGCAGGCACTAATCACTTGGCTAAGAGGGCACTAATCACGGAGAGGAGCAGGAAATCGTCAAGGAGCTGAGCAAACTGTAATGAAGTGGTTAAGCAGACTCTAAACACGTGACGCAGCAGGCTCTACACCCGTGACTGAGCAGACACAATTTGGGCAGCTCAGCAGACACCAATGGTGCAGCTCAGCAGACACAAATGGTGCAGCTCAGCAGACACCAATCATGCAGCTCAGCAGGCAATACTCATGGAGCTGAGCAGGCAGGAATCACTCAGCTCAGCAGGCAAAGATCAAGGAGCTGAGCAGACTGCCATAAAGTGGCTAAGCAGACTCTAAACACGTGACTCAGCAGGCTTGACACCCGTGACTGAGCACACACGAATCTTGCAGCCCAGCAGACAATACTCCTGGAGCTGAGCAGGCAGGAATCACGCAGCTCAGCAGACAGTAATCAAGGAGCTGAGCAGGCACGAATCACGCAGCTCAGCAGGCAATAATCCTGGAGCTGAGCAAGCAGGAATCACGCAGCTCAGCAGGCAATAATCAAGAAGCAGAGCAGGCAGGAATCAGGCAGCTCAGCAGCCAATAAGCAAGAAGCTAGCAGTCAGGAATCGCGCAGCTCAGCAGGCAATAATCATGGAGCTGAGCTGGCAGGAATCACGCAACTCAGCAGGCAATACTCACGGACCTGAGCAGGCAGGAATCACGCAACTTAGCAGGCAATAATAATTGGAGCTGAAGGCTGTAATGAACTGGAAAAGCAGACTCTAATCACGTGATTCAGCCGGCTCCTCTCTGGGGACTGAGCAGGCACTTATTATGCAGCTCAGCAAGCAAAAATCATGGAGCTGAGCAAGCAGGAATCACGCAGCTCAGCAGGCAATAATCATGGAGCTGAGCAAACAGGAATCACGCAGCTCAGCATGCAATAATCAAGAAGCTGAGCAGGCAGGAATCACGCAGCTCAGCAGGCAATAAATATGGAGCTGAGCAAGCAGGAATCACGCAGCTCAGCAGGCAATAATCAAGAAGCTGAGCAGGCAGGAATCACGCAGCTTAGCAGGCAATAATCATGGAGCTGAGCAGACTGTAATGAAGTGGCTAAGCAGACTCTAATCACGTCACTCAGCCGGCTCCTAACCCGGTCTTGAGCAGGCACTAATCACGCAGCTGAGCAGGGACTAATCACACAGCTGATCAGGCACGAGTCAGGCAGCTGAGCAGGGATTAAGCATGCAGCTGAGCAAGCGCTAATCCCTTGATTCAGCAGACCCTGATCACGTGGCTGAGCATGCACTGATCACGTGACTGAGCATGCACTGATCACGTGACTGAGAGGCACTGATCACGTGACTGAGAGGCACTGATCACGTGACTGAGCATGCACTGATCACGTGACTGAGAGGCGCTGATCACGTGACTGAGGGGCGCTGATCACGTGACTGAGAGGCGCTGATCACGTGGCTATCATGCACTGATCACGTGCTTCAGGAGGCAATAATCAAAGAGCTGAGCAGGCACTAATCACTTGGCTAAGAGGTCACTAATCACGGAGAGGAGCAGGAAATCGTCAAGGAGCTGAGCAAACTGTAATGAAGTGGTTAAGCAGACTCTAAACACGTGACGCAGCAGGCTCTACACCCGTGACTGAGCAGACACAATTTGGGCAGCTCAGCAGACACCAATGGTGCAGCTCAGCAGACACAAATGGTGCAGCTCAGCAGGCACCAATCATGCAGCTCAGCAGGCAATACTCATGGAGCTGAGCAGGCAGGAATCACTCAGCTCAGCAGGCAAAGATCAAGGAGCTGAGCAGGCACGAATCTCGCAGCTCAGCTGGCAAAAATCAAGGAGCTGAGCAGACTGCCATTAAGTGGCTAAGCAGACTCTAAACACGTGACTCAGCAGGCTTGACACCCGTGACTGAGCACACACGAATCTTGCAGCCCAGCAGACAATACTCCTGGAGCTGAGCAGGCAGGAATCACGCAGCTCAGCAGGCAATAATCCAGGAGCTGAGCAAGCAGGAATCACGCAGCTCAGCAGGCAATAATCAAGAAGCTGAGCAGGCAGGAATCACGCAGCTCAGCAGGCAATACTCACGGACCTGAGCAGGCAGGAATCACGCAACTTAGCAGGCAATAATAATTGGAGCTGAAGGCTGTAATGAACTGGATAAGCAGACTCTAATCACGTGATTCACCCGGCTCCTCTCTGGGGACTGAGCAGGCACTTATTATGCAGCTCAGCAAGCAAAAATCATGGAGCTGAGCAAGCAGGAATCACGCAGCTCAGCAGGCAATAATCATGGAGCTGAGCAAACAGGAATCACGCAGCTCAGCATGCAATAATCAAGAAGCTGAGCAGGCAGGAATCACGCAGCTCAGCAGGCAATAAATATGGAGCTGAGCAAGCAGGAATCACGCAGCTCAGCAGGCAATAATCAAGAAGCTGAGCAGGCAGGAATCACGCAGCTTAGCAGGCAATAATCATGGAGCTGAGCAGACTGTAATGAAGTGGCTAAGCAGACTCTAATCACGTCACTCAGCCGGCTCCTAACCCGGTCTTGAGCAGGCACTAATCACGCAGCTGAGCAGGGACTAATCACACAGCTGATCAGGCACGAGTCAGGCAGCTGAGCAGGGATTAAGCATGCAGCTGAGCAAGCACTAATCCCTTGATTCAGCAGACCCTGATCACGTGACTGAGCAGGCCCTGATCACGTGGCTGAGCATGCACTGATCACGTGACTGAGCATGCACTGATCACGTGACTGAGAGGCACTGATCACGTGACTGAGAGGCACTGATCACGTGACTGAGCATGCACTGATCACGTGACTGAGAGGCACTGATCACGTGACTGAGAGGCGCTGATCACGTGACTGAGGGGCGCTGATCACGTGACTGAGAGGCGCTGATCACGTGGCTATCATGCACTGATCACGTGCTTCAGGAGGCAATAATCAAAGAGCTGAGCAGGCACTAATCACTTGGCTAAGAGGGCACTAATCACGGAGAGGAGCAGGAAATCGTCAAGGAGCTGAGCAAACTGTAATGAAGTGGTTAAGCAGACTCTAAACACGTGACGCAGCAGGCTCTACAACCGTGACTGAGCAGACACAATTTGGGCAGCTCAGCAGACACCAATGGTGCAGCTCAGCAGACACAAATGGTGCAGCTCAGCAGACACCAATCATGCAGCTCAGCAGGCAATACTCATGGAGCTGAGCAGGCAGGAATCACTCAGCTAAGCAGGCAAAGATCAAGGAGCTGAGCAGGCACGAATCTCGCAGCTCAGCTGGCAAAAATCAAGGAGCTGAGCAGACTGCCATTAAGTGGCTAAGCAGACTCTAAACACGTGACTCAGCAGGCTCTACACCCGTGACTGAGCAGACACAATTTGGGCAGCTCAGCAGACACCAATGGTGCAGCTCAGCAGACACCAATCATGCAGCTCAGCAGGCAATACTCATGGAGCTGAGCAGGCAGGAATCACGCAGCTCAGCAGGCAAAATCAAGGAGCTGAGCAGGCACGAATCACGCAGCTCAGCTGGCAAAAATCAAGGAGCTGAGCAGACTGCCATTAAGTGGCTAAGCAGACTCTAAACACGTGACTCAGCAGGCTTGACACCCGTGACTGAGCACACACGAATCTTGCAGCCCAGCAGACAATACTCCTGGAGCTGAGCAGGCAGGAATCACGCAGCTCAGCAGACAGTAATCAAGGAGCTGAGCAGGCACGAATCACGCAGCTCAGCAGGCAATAATCCTGGAGCTGAGCAAGCAGGAATCACGCAGCTCAGCAGGCAATAATCAAGAAGCAGAGCAGGCAGGAATCAGGCAGCTCAGCAGCCAATAAGCAAGAAGCTAGCAGTCAGGAATCGCGCAGCTCAGCAGGCAATAATCATGGAGCTGAGCTGGCAGGAATCACGCAACTCAGCAGGCAATACTCACGGACCTGAGCAGGCAGGAATCACGCAACTTAGCAGGCAATAATAATTGGAGCTGAAGGCTGTAATGAACTGGATAAGCAGACTCTAATCACGTGATTCAGCCGGCTCCTCTCTGGGGACTGAGCAGGCACTTATTATGCAGCTCAGCAAGCAAAAATCATGGAGCTGAGCAAGCAGGAATCACGCAGCTCAGCAGGCAATAATCATGGAGCTGAGCAAACAGGAATCACGCAGCTCAGCATGCAATAATCAAGAAGCTGAGCAGGCAGGAATCACGCAGCTCAGCAGGCAATAAATATGGAGCTGAGCAAGCAGGAATCACGCAGCTCAGCAGGCAATAATCAAGAAGCTGAGCAGGCAGGAATCACGCAGCTTAGCAGGCAATAATCATGGAGCTGAGCAGACTGTAATGAAGTGGCTAAGCAGACTCTAATCACGTCACTCAGCCGGCTCCTAACCCGGTCTTGAGCAGGCACTAATCACGCAGCTGAGCAGGGACTAATCACACAGCTGATCAGGCACGAGTCAGGCAGCTGAGCAGGGATTAAGCATGCAGCTGAGCAAGCGCTAATCCCTTGATTCAGCAGACCCTGATCACGTGACTGAGCAGGCCCTGATCACGTGGCTGAGCATGCACTGATCACGTGACTGAGCATGCACTGATCACGTGACTGAGAGGCACTGATCACGTGACTGAGAGGCACTGATCACGTGACTGAGCATGCACTGATCACGTGACTGAGAGGCACTGATCACGTGACTGAGAGGCGCTGATCACGAGACTGAGGGGCGCTGATCACGTGCCTGAGAGGCGCTGATCACGTGGCTATCATGCACTGATCACGTGCTTCAGGAGGCAATAATCAAAGAGCTGAGCAGGCACTAATCACTTGGCTAAGAGGGCACTAATCACGGAGAGGAGCAGGAAATCGTCAAGGAGCTGAGCAAACTGTAATGAAGTGGTTAAGCAGACTCTAAACACGTGACGCAGCAGGCTCTACAACCGTGACTGAGCAGACACAATTTGGGCAGCTCAGCAGACACCAATGGTGCAGCTCAGCAGACACAAATGGTGCAGCTCAGCAGACACCAATCATGCAGCTCAGCAGGCAATACTCATGGAGCTGAGCAGGCAGGAATCACACAGCTCAGCAGGCAAAGATCAAGGAGCTGAGCAGGCACGAATCTCGCAGCTCAGCTGGCAAAAATCAAGGAGCTGAGCAGACTGCCATTAAGTGGCTAAGCAGACTCTAAACACGTGACGCAGCAGGCTCTACACCCGTGACTGAGCAGACACAATTTGGGCAGCTCAGCAGACACCAATGGTGCAGCTCAGCAGACACAAATGGTGCAGCTCAGCAGACACCAATCATGCAGCTCAGCAGGCAATACTCATGGAGCTGAGCAGGCAGGAATCACTCAGCTCAGCAGGCAAAGATCAAGGAGCTGAGCAGGCACGAATCTCGCAGCTCAGCTGGCAAAAATCAAGGAGCTGAGCAGACTGCCATTAAGTGGCTAAGCAGACTCTAAACACGTGACTCAGCAGGCTTGACACCCGTGACTGAGCACACACGAATCTTGCAGCCCAGCAGACAATACTCCTGGAGCTGAGCAGGCAGGAATCACGCAGCTCAGCAGACAGTAATCAAGGAGCTGAGCAGGCACGAATCACGCAGCTCAGCAGGCAATAATCCTGGAGCTGAGCAAGCAGGAATCACGCAGCTCAGCAGGCAATAATCAAGAAGCAGAGCAGGCAGGAATCAGGCAGCTCAGCAGCCAATAAGCAAGAAGCTAGCAGTCAGGAATCGCGCAGCTCAGCAGGCAATAATCATGGAGCTGAGCTGGCAGGAATCACGCAACTCAGCAGGCAATACTCACGGACCTGAGCAGGCAGGAATCACGCAACTTAGCAGGCAATAATAATTGGAGCTGAAGGCTGTAATGAACTGGATAAGCAGACTCTAATCACGTGATTCAGCCGGCTCCTCTCTGGGGACTGAGCAGGCACTTATTATGCAGCTCAGCAAGCAAAAATCATGGAGCTGAGCAAGCAGGAATCACGCAGCTCAGCAGGCAATAATCATGGAGCTGAGCAAACAGGAATCACGCAGCTCAGCATGCAATAATCAAGAAGCTGAGCAGGCAGGAATCACGCAGCTCAGCAGGCAATAAATATGGAGCTGAGCAAGCAGGAATCACGCAGCTCAGCAGGCAATAATCAAGAAGCTGAGCAGGCAGGAATCACGCAGCTTAGCAGGCAATAATCATGGAGCTGAGCAGACTGTAATGAAGTGGCTAAGCAGACTCTAATCACGTCACTCAGCCGGCTCCTAACCCGGTCTTGAGCAGGCACTAATCACGCAGCTGAGCAGGGACTAATCACACAGCTGATCAGGCACGAGTCAGGCAGCTGAGCAGGGATTAAGCATGCAGCTGAGCAAGCGCTAATCCCTTGATTCAGCAGACCCTGATCACGTGACTGAGCAGGCCCTGATCACGTGGCTGAGCATGCACTGATCACGTGACTGAGCATGCACTGATCACGTGACTGAGAGGCACTGATCACGTGACTGAGAGGCACTGATCACGTGACTGAGCATGCACTGATCACGTGACTTAGAGGCACTGATCACGTGACTGAGAGGCGCTGATCACGTGACTGAGGGGCGCTGATCACGTGACTGAGAGGCGCTGATCACGTGGCTATCATGCACTGATCACGTGCTTCAGGAGGCAATAATCAAAGAGCTGAGCAGGCACTAATCACTTGGCTAAGAGGGCACTAATCACGGAGAGGAGCAGGAAATCGTCAAGGAGCTGAGCAAACTGTAATGAAGTGGTTAAGCAGACTCTAAACACGTGACGCAGCAGGCTCTACACCCGTGACTGAGCAGACACAATTTGGGCAGCTCAGCAGACACCAATGGTGCAGCTCAGCAGACACAAATGGTGCAGCTCAGCAGGCACCAATCATGCAGCTCAGCAGGCAATACTCATGGAGCTGAGCAGGCAGGAATCACTCAGCTCAGCAGGCAAAGATCAAGGAGCTGAGCAGGCACGAATCTCGCAGCTCAGCTGGCAAAAATCAAGGAGCTGAGCAGACTGCCATTAAGTGGCTAAGCAGACTCTAAACACGTGACTCAGCAGGCTTGACACCCGTGACTGAGCACACACGAATCTTGCAGCCCAGCAGACAATACTCCTGGAGCTGAGCAGGCAGGAATCACGCAGCTCAGCAGGCAATAATCCTGGAGCTGAGCAAGCAGGAATCACGCAGCTCAGCAGGCAATAATCAAGAAGCAGAGCAAGCAGGAATCACGCAGCTCAGCAGGCAATACTCACGGACCTGAGCAGGCAGGAATCACGCAACTTAGCAGGCAATAATAATTGGAGCTGAAGGCTGTAATGAACTGGATAAGCAGACTCTAATCACGTGATTCAGCCGGCTCCTCTCTGGGGACTGAGCAGGCACTTATTTTGCAGCTCAGCAAGCAAAAATCATGGAGCTGAGCAAGCAGGAATCACGCAGCTCAGCAGGCAATAATCATGGAGCTGAGCAAACAGGAATCACGCAGCTCAGCATGCAATAATCAAGCAGCTGAGCAGGCAGGAATCACGCAGCTCAGCAGGCAATAAATATGGAGCTGAGCAAGCAGGAATCACGCAGCTCAGCAGGCAATAATCAAGAAGCTGAGCAGGCAGGAATCACGCAGCTTAGCAGGCAATAATCATGGAGCTGAGCAGACTGTAATGAAGTGGCTAAGCAGACTCTAATCACGTCACTCAGCCGGCTCCTAACCCGGTCTTGAGCAGGCACTAATCACGCAGCTGAGCAGGGACTAATCACACAGCTGATCAGGCACGAGTCAGGCAGCTGAGCAGGGATTAAGCATGCAGCTGAGCAAGCGCTAATCCCTTGATTCAGCAGACCCTGATCACGTGACTGAGCAGGCCCTGATCACGTGGCTGAGCATGCACTGATCACGTGACTGAGCATGCACTGATCACGTGACTGAGAGGCACTGATCACGTGACTGAGAGGCACTGATCACGTGACTGAGCATGCACTGATCACGTGACTGAGAGGCACTGATCACGTGACTGAGGGGCGCTGATCACGTGCCTGAGAGGCGCTGATCACGTGGCTATCATGCACTGATCACGTGCTTCAGGAGGCAATAATCAAAGAGCTGAGCAGGCACTAATCACTTGGCTAAGAGGGCACTAATCACGGAGAGGAGCAGGAAATCGTCAAGGAGCTGAGCAAACTGTAATGAAGTGGTTAAGCAGACTCTAAACACGTGACGCAGCAGGCTCTACAACCGTGACTGAGCAGACACAATTTGGGCAGCTCAGCAGACACCAATGGTGCAGCTCAGCAGACACAAATGGTGCAGCTCAGCAGACACCAATCATGCAGCTCAGCAGGCAATACTCATGGAGCTGAGCAGGCAGGAATCACTCAGCTAAGCAGGCAAAGATCAAGGAGCTGAGCAGGCACGAATCTCGCAGCTCAGCTGGCAAAAATCAAGGAGCTGAGCAGACTGCCATTAAGTGGCTAAGCAGACTCTAAACACGTGACTCAGCAGGCTTTACACCCGTGACTGAGCAGACACAATATGGGCAGCTCAGCAGACACCAATGGTGCAGCTCAGCAGACACAAATGGTGCAGCTCAGCAGGCACCAATCATGCAGCTCAGCAGGCAATAATCATGGAGCTGAGCAGGCAGGAATCACGCAGCTCAGCAGGCAAAATCAAGGAGCTGAGCAGGCAGGAATCACGCAGCTCAGCAGGCAATAATCAAGGAGCTGAGCAGACTGCATTAAGCAAGCAGACTCTAAACACGTGACTCAGCAGGCTTGACACCCGTGACTGAGCAGAATCTTGCAGCTCAGCAGACAATACTCCTGGAGCTGAGCAGGCAGGAATCACGCAGCTCAGCAGGCAATAATCAAGTAGCTGAGCAGGCAGGAATCACGCAGCTCAGCAGGCAATAATCCTGGAGCTGAGCAGGCAGGAATCACGCAGCTCAGCAGGCAATAATCAAGAAGCAGAGCAGGCAGGAATCAGGCAGCTCAGCAGCCAATAAGCAAGAAGCTGGCAGTCAGGAATCGCGCAGCTCAGCAGGCAATAATCATGGAGCTGAGCTGGCAGGAATCACGCAGCTCAGCAGGCAATAATCATGGAGCTGAGCAGGCAGGAAACACGCAGCTCAGCAGGCAATAATAATGGAGCTGAAGGCTGTAATGAACTGGATAAGCAGACTCTAATCATGCAGCCGGCTCCTCTCTGGGGACTGAGCAGGCACTTATCATGCAGCTCAGCAAGCAAAAATCATGGAGCTGAGCATGCAGGAATCTCGCAGCTCAGCAGGCAATAATCAAGAAGCTGAGCAGGCAGGAATCACGCAGCTTAGCAGGCAATAATCATGGAGCTGAGCAGACTGTAATGAAGTGGCTAAGCAGACTCTAATCACGTCACTCAGCCGGCTCCTAACCCGGTCTTGAGCAGGCACTAATCACGCAGCTGAGCAGGGACTAATCACACAGCTGATCAGGCACGAGTCAGGCAGCTGAGCAGGGATTAAGCATGCAGCTGAGCAAGCGCTAATCCCTTGATTCAGCAGACCCTGATCACGTGACTGAGCAGGCCCTGATCACGTGGCTGAGCATGCACTGATCACGTGACTGAGCATGCACTGATCACGTGACTGAGAGGCACTGATCACGTGACTGAGAGGCACTGATCACGTGACTGAGCATGCACTGATCACGTGACTGAGAGGCACTGATCACGTGACTGAGAGGCGCTGATCACGTGACTGAGGGGCGCTGATCACGTGACTGAGAGGCGCTGATCACGTGGCTATCATGCACTGATCACGTGCTTCAGGAGGCAATAATCAAAGAGCTGAGCAGGCACTAATCACTTGGCTAAGAGGGCACTAATCACGGAGAGGAGCAGGAAATCGTCAAGGAGCTGAGCAAACTGTAATGAAGTGGTTAAGCAGACTCTAAACACGTGACGCAGCAGGCTCTACACCCGTGACTGAGCAGACACAATTTGGGCAGCTCAGCAGACACCAATGGTGCAGCTCAGCAGACACAAATGGTGCAGCTCAGCAGACACCAATCATGCAGCTCAGCAGGCAATACTCATGGAGCTGAGCAGGCAGGAATCACTCAGCTCAGCAGGCAAAGATCAAGGAGCTGAGCAGGCACGAATCTCGCAGCTCAGCTGGCAAAAATCAAGGAGCTGAGCAGACTGCCATTAAGTGGCTAAGCAGACTCTAAACACGTGACTCAGCAGGCTTGACACCCGTGACTGAGCACACACGAATCTTGCAGCCCAGCAGACAATACTCCTGGAGCTGAGCAGGCAGGAATCACGCAGCTCAGCAGACAGTAATCAAGGAGCTGAGCAGGCACGAATCACGCAGCTCAGCAGGCAATAATCCTGGAGCTGAGCAAGCAGGAATCACGCAGCTCAGCAGGCAATAATCAAGAAGCAGAGCAGGCAGGAATCAGGCAGCTCAGCAGCCAATAAGCAAGAAGCTAGCAGTCAGGAATCGCGCAGCTCAGCAGGCAATAATCATGGAGCTGAGCTGGCAGGAATCACGCAACTCAGCAGGCAATACTCACGGACCTGAGCAGGCAGGAATCACGCAACTTAGCAGGCAATAATAATTGGAGCTGAAGGCTGTAATGAACTGGATAAGCAGACTCTAATCACGTGATTCAGCCGGCTCCTCTCTGGGGACTGAGCAGGCACTTATTATGCAGCTCAGCAAGCAAAAATCATGGAGCTGAGCAAGCAGGAATCACGCAGCTCAGCAGGCAATAATCATGGAGCTGAGCAAACAGGAATCACGCAGCTCAGCATGCAATAATCAAGAAGCTGAGCAGGCAGGAATCACGCAGCTCAGCAGGCAATAAATATGGAGCTGAGCAAGCAGGAATCACGCAGCTCAGCAGGCAATAATCAAGAAGCTGAGCAGGCAGGAATCACGCAGCTTAGCAGGCAATAATCATGGAGCTGAGCAGACTGTAATGAAGTGGCTAAGCAGACTCTAATCACGTCACTCAGCCGGCTCCTAACCCGGTCTTGAGCAGGCACTAATCACGCAGCTGAGCAGGGACTAATCACACAGCTGATCAGGCACGAGTCAGGCAGCTGAGCAGGGATTAAGCATGCAGCTGAGCAAGCGCTAATCCCTTGATTCAGCAGACCCTGATCACGTGACTGAGCAGGCCCTGATCACGTGGCTGAGCATGCACTGATCACGTGACTGAGCATGCACTGATCACGTGACTGAGAGGCACTGATCACGTGACTGAGAGGCACTGATCACGTGACTGAGCATGCACTGATCACGTGACTTAGAGGCACTGATCACGTGACTGAGAGGCGCTGATCACGTGACTGAGGGGCGCTGATCACGTGACTGAGAGGCGCTGATCACGTGGCTATCATGCACTGATCACGTGCTTCAGGAGGCAATAATCAAAGAGCTGAGCAGGCACTAATCACTTGGCTAAGAGGGCACTAATCACGGAGAGGAGCAGGAAATCGTCAAGGAGCTGAGCAAACTGTAATGAAGTGGTTAAGCAGACTCTAAACACGTGACGCAGCAGGCTCTACACCCGTGACTGAGCAGACACAATTTGGGCAGCTCAGCAGACACCAATGGTGCAGCTCAGCAGACACAAATGGTGCAGCTCAGCAGGCACCAATCATGCAGCTCAGCAGGCAATACTCATGGAGCTGAGCAGGCAGGAATCACTCAGCTCAGCAGGCAAAGATCAAGGAGCTGAGCAGGCACGAATCTCGCAGCTCAGCTGGCAAAAATCAAGGAGCTGAGCAGACTGCCATTAAGTGGCTAAGCAGACTCTAAACACGTGACTCAGCAGGCTTGACACCCGTGACTGAGCACACACGAATCTTGCAGCCCAGCAGACAATACTCCTGGAGCTGAGCAGGCAGGAATCACGCAGCTCAGCAGGCAATAATCCAGGAGCTGAGCAAGCAGGAATCACGCAGCTCAGCAGGCAATAATCAAGAAGCAGAGCAAGCAGGAATCAGGCAGCTCAGCAGGCAATACTCACGGACCTGAGCAGGCAGGAATCACGCAACTTAGCAGGCAATAATAATTGGAGCTGAAGGCTGTAATGAACTGGATAAGCAGACTCTAATCACGTGATTCAGCCGGCTCCTCTCTGGGGACTGAGCAGGCACTTATTATGCAGCTCAGCAAGCAAAAATCATGGAGCTGAGCAAGCAGGAATCACGCAGCTCAGCAGGCAATAATCATGGAGCTGAGCAAACAGGAATCACGCAGCTCAGCATGCAATAATCAAGAAGCTGAGCAGGCAGGAATCACGCAGCTCAGCAGGCAATAAATATGGAGCTGAGCAAGCAGGAATCACGCAGCTCAGCAGGCAATAATCAAGAAGCTGAGCAGGCAGGAATCACGCAGCTTAGCAGGCAATAATCATGGAGCTGAGCAGACTGTAATGAAGTGGCTAAGCAGACTCTAATCACGTCACTCAGCCGGCTCCTAACCCGGTCTTGAGCAGGCACTAATCACGCAGCTGAGCAGGGACTAATCACACAGCTGATCAGGCACGAGTCAGGCAGCTGAGCAGGGATTAAGCATGCAGCTGAGCAAGCGCTAATCCCTTGATTCAGCAGACCCTGATCACGTGACTGAGCAGGCCCTGATCACGTGGCTGAGCATGCACTGATCACGTGACTGAGCATGCACTGATCACGTGACTGAGAGGCACTGATCACGTGACTGAGAGGCACTGATCACGTGACTGAGCATGCACTGATCACGTGACTGAGAGGCACTGATCACGTGACTGAGGGGCGCTGATCACGTGCCTGAGAGGCGCTGATCACGTGGCTATCATGCACTGATCACGTGCTTCAGGAGGCAATAATCAAAGAGCTGAGCAGGCACTAATCACTTGGCTAAGAGGGCACTAATCACGGAGAGGAGCAGGAAATCGTCAAGGAGCTGAGCAAACTGTAATGAAGTGGTTAAGCAGACTCTAAACACGTGACGCAGCAGGCTCTACAACCGTGACTGAGCAGACACAATTTGGGCAGCTCAGCAGACACCAATGGTGCAGCTCAGCAGACACAAATGGTGCAGCTCAGCAGACACCAATCATGCAGCTCAGCAGGCAATACTCATGGAGCTGAGCAGGCAGGAATCACTCAGCTAAGCAGGCAAAGATCAAGGAGCTGAGCAGGCACGAATCTCGCAGCTCAGCTGGCAAAAATCAAGGAGCTGAGCAGACTGCCATTAAGTGGCTAAGCAGACTCTAAACACGTGACGCAGCAGGCTCTACACCCGTGACTGAGCAGACACAATTTGGGCAGCTCAGCAGACACCAATGGTGCAGCTCAGCAGACACAAATGGTGCAGCTCAGCAGACACCAATCATGCAGCTCAGCAGGCAATACTCATGGAGCTGAGCAGGCAGGAATCACTCAGCTCAGCAGGCAAAGATCAAGGAGCTGAGCAGGCACGAATCTCGCAGCTCAGCTGGCAAAAATCAAGGAGCTGAGCAGACTGCCATTAAGTGGCTAAGCAGACTCTAAACACGTGACTCAGCAGGCTTGACACCCGTGACTGAGCACACACGAATCTTGCAGCCCAGCAGACAATACTCCTGGAGCTGAGCAGGCAGGAATCACGCAGCTCAGCAGACAGTAATCAAGGAGCTGAGCAGGCACGAATCACGCAGCTCAGCAGGCAATAATCCTGGAGCTGAGCAAGCAGGAATCACGCAGCTCAGCAGGCAATTATCAAGAAGCTGAGCAGGCAGGAATCAGGCAGCTCAGCAGCCAATAAGCAAGAAGCTAGCAGTCAGGAATCGCGCAGCTCAGCAGGCAATAATCATGGAGCTGAGCTGGCAGGAATCACGCAACTCAGCAGGCAATACTCACGGACCTGAGCAGGCAGGAATCACGCAACTTAACAGGCAATAATAATTGGAGCTGAAGGCTGTAATGAACTGGATAAGCAGACTCTAATCACGTGATTCAGCCGGCTCCTCTCTGGGGACTGAGCAGGCACTTATTATGCAGCTCAGCAAGCAAAAATCATGGAGCTGAGCAAGCAGGAATCACGCAGCTCAGCAGGCAATAATCATGGAGCTGAGCAAACAGGAATCACGCAGCTCAGCAGGCAATAATCAAGAAGCTGAGCAGGCAGGAATCACGCAGCTCAGCAGGCAATAATCAAGAAGCTGAGCAGGCAGGAATCACGCAGCTTAGCAGGCAATAATCATGGAGCTGAGCAGACTGTAATGAAGTGGCTAAGCAGACTCTAATCACGTCACTCAGCCGGCTCCTAACCCGGTCTTGAGCAGGCACTAATCACGCAGCTGAGCAGGGACTAATCACACAGCTGATCAGGCACGAGTCAGGCAGCTGAGCAGGGATTAAGCATGCAGCTGAGCAAGCGCTAATCCCTTGATTCAGCAGACCCTGATCACGTGACTGAGCAGGCCCTGATCACGTGGCTGAGCATGCACTGATCACGTGACTGAGCATGCACTGATCACGTGACTGAGAGGCACTGATCACGTGACTGAGAGGCACTGATCACGTGACTGAGCATGCACTGATCACGTGACTGAGAGGCACTGATCACGTGACTGAGAGGCGCTGATCACGTGACTGAGGGGCGCTGATCACGTGACTGAGAGGCGCTGATCACGTGGCTATCATGCACTGATCACGTGCTTCAGGAGGCAATAATCAAAGAGCTGAGCAGGCACTAATCACTTGGCTAAGAGGGCACTAATCACGGAGAGGAGCAGGAAATCGTCAAGGAGCTGAGCAAACTGTAATGAAGTGGTTAAGCAGACTCTAAACACGTGACGCAGCAGGCTCTACACCCGTGACTGAGCAGACACAATTTGGGCAGCTCAGCAGACACCAATGGTGCAGCTCAGCAGACACAAATGGTGCAGCTCAGCAGACACCAATCATGCAGCTCAGCAGGCAATACTCATGGAGCTGAGCAGGCAGGAATCACTCAGCTCAGCAGGCAAAGATCAAGGAGCTGAGCAGACTGCCATTAAGTGGCTAAGCAGACTCTAAACACGTGACTCAGCAGGCTTGACACCCGTGACTGAGCACACACGAATCTTGCAGCCCAGCAGACAATACTCCTGGAGCTGAGCAGGCAGGAATCACGCAGCTCAGCAGACAGTAATCAAGGAGCTGAGCAGGCACGAATCACGCAGCTCAGCAGGCAATAATCCTGGAGCTGAGCAAGCAGGAATCACGCAGCTCAGCAGGCAATAATCAAGAAGCAGAGGAGGCAGGAATCAGGCAGCTCAGCAGCCAATAAGCAAGAAGCTAGCAGTCAGGAATCGCGCAGCTCAGCAGGCAATAATCATGGAGCTGAGCTGGCAGGAATCACGCAACTCAGCAGGCAATACTCACGGACCTGAGCAGGCAGGAATCACGCAACTTAGCAGGCAATAATAATTGGAGCTGAAGGCTGTAATGAACTGGATAAGCAGACTCTAATCACGTGATTCAGCCGGCTCCTCTCTGGGGACTGAGCAGGCACTTATTATGCAGCTCAGCAAGCAAGAATCATGGAGCTGAGCAAGCAGGAATCACGCAGCTCAGCAGGCAATAATCATGGAGCTGAGCAAACAGGAATCACGCAGCTCAGCATGCAATAATCAAGAAGCTGAGCAGGCAGGAATCACGCAGCTCAGCAGGCAATAAATATGGAGCTGAGCAAGCAGGAATCACGCAGCTCAGCAGGCAATAATCAAGAAGCTGAGCAGGCAGGAATCACGCAGCTTAGCAGGCAATAATCATGGAGCTGAGCAGACTGTAATGAAGTGGCTAAGCAGACTCTAATTACGTCACTCAGCCGGCTCCTAACCCGGTCTTGAGCAGGCACTAATCACGCAGCTGAGCAGGGACTAATCACACAGCTGATCAGGCACGAGTCAGGCAGCTGAGCAGGGATTAAGCATGCAGCTGAGCAAGCGCTAATCCCTTGATTCAGCAGACCCTGATCACGTGACTGAGCAGGCCCTGATCACGTGGCTGAGCATGCACTGATCACGTGACTGAGATGCACTGATCACGTGACTGAGCATGCACTGATCACGTGACTGAGAGGCACTGATCACGTGACTGAGAGGCGCTGATCACGTGACTGAGAGGCGCTGATCACGTGGCTATCATGCACTGATCACGTGCTTCAGGAGGCAATAATCAAAGAGCTGAGCAGGCACTAATCACTTGGCTAAGAGGGCACTAATCACGGAGAGGAGCAGGAAATCGTCAAGGAGCTGAGCAAACTGTAATGAAGTGGTTAAGCAGACTCTAAACACCTGACGCAGCAGGCTCTACACCCGTGACTGAGCAGACACAATTTGGGCAGCTCAGCAGACACCAATGGTGCAGCTCAGCAGGCAAAATCATGCAGCTCAGCAGACACCAATCATGCAGCTCAGCAGGCAATATCATGGAGCTGAGCAGGCAGGAATCACTCAGCTCAGCAGGCAAAGATCAAGGAGCTGAGCAGACTGCCATTAAGTGGCTAAGCAGACTCTAAACACGTGACTCAGCAGGCTTGACACCCGTGACTGAGCACACACGAATCTTGCAGCCCAGCAGACAATACTCCTGGAGCTGAGCAGGCAGGAATCACGCAGCTCAGCAGACAGTAATCAAGGAGCTGAGCAGGCACGAATCACGCAGCTCAGCAGACAATACTCCTGGAGCTGAGCAGGCAGGAATCACGCAGCTCAGCAGACAATAATCAAGGAGCTGAGCAGGCAGGAATCACGCAGCTCAGCAGACAGTAATCAAGGAGCTGAGCAGGCACGAATCACGCAGCTCAGCAGGCAATAATCCTGGAGCTGAGCAAGCAGGAATCACGCAGCTCAGCAGGCAATAATCAAGAAGCAGAGCAGGCAGGAATCAGGCAGCTCAGCAGCCAATAAGCAAGAAGCTAGCAGTCAGGAATCGCGCAGCTCAGCAGGCAATAATCATGGAGCTGAGCTGGCAGGAATCACGCAACTCAGCAGGCAATACTCACGGACCTGAGCAGGCAGGAATCACGCAACTTAGCAGGCAATAATAATTGGAGCTGAAGGCTGTAATGAACTGGATAAGCAGACTCTAATCACGTGATTCAGCCGGCTCCTCTCTGGGGACTGAGCAGGCACTTATTATGCAGCTCAGCAAGCAAAAATCATGGAGCTGAGCAAGCAGGAATCACGCAGCTCAGCAGGCAATAATCATGGAGCTGAGCAAACAGGAATCACGCAGCTCAGCATGCAATAATCAAGAAGCTGAGCAGGCAGGAATCACGCAGCTCAGCAGGCAATAAATATGGAGCTGAGCAAGCAGGAATCACGCAGCTCAGCAGGCAATAATCAAGAAGCTGAGCAGGCAGGAATCACGCAGCTTAGCAGGCAATAATCATGGAGCTGAGCAGACTGTAATGAAGTGGCTAAGCAGACTCTAATCACGTCACTCAGCCGGCTCCTAACCCGGTCTTGAGCAGGCACTAATCACGCAGCTGAGCAGGGACTAATCACACAGCTGATCAGGCACGAGTCAGGCAGCTGAGCAGGGATTAAGCATGCAGCTGAGCAAGCGCTAATCCCTTGATTCAGCAGACCCTGATCACGTGACTGAGCAGGCCCTGATCACGTGGCTGAGCATGCACTGATCACGTGACTGAGCATGCACTGATCACGTGACTGAGAGGCACTGATCACGTGACTGAGAGGCACTGATCACGTGACTGAGCATGCACTGATCACGTGACTGAGAGGCACTGATCACGTGACTGAGAGGCGCAGATCACGTGACTGAGGGGCGCTGATCACGTGACTGAGAGGCGCTGATCACGTGGCTATCATGCACTGATCACGTGCTTCAGGAGGCAATAATCAAAGAGCTGAGCAGGCACTAATCACTTGGCTAAGAGGGCACTAATCACGGAGAGGAGCAGGAAATCGTCAAGGAGCTGAGCAAACTGTAATGAAGTGGTTAAGCAGACTCTAAACACGTGACGCAGCAGGCTCTACACCCGTGACTGAGCAGACACAATTTGGGCAGCTCAGCAGACACCAATGGTGCAGCTCAGCAGACACCAATGGTGCAGCTCAGCAGGCACCAATCATGCAGCTCAGCAGGCAATACTCATGGAGCTGAGCAGGCAGGAATCACTCAGCTCAGCAGGCAAAGATCAAGGAGCTGAGCAGGCACGAATCTCGCAGCTCAGCTGGCAAAAATCAAGGAGCTGAGCAGACTGCCATTAAGTGGCTAAGCAGACTCTAAACACGTGACTCAGAAGGCTTGACACCCGTGACTGAGCACACACGAATCTTGCAGCCCAGCAGACAATACTCCTGGAGCTGAGCAGGCAGGAATCACGCAGCTCAGCAGGCAATAATCCTGGAGCTGAGCAAGCAGGAATCACGCAGCTCAGCAGGCAATAATCAAGAAGCAGAGCAGGCAGGAATCAGGCAGCTCAGCAGCCAATAAGCAAGAAGCTAGCAGTCAGGAATCACGCAGCTCAGCAGGCAATAATCATGGAGCTGAGCAAACAGGAATCACGCAGCTCAGCATGCAATAATCAAGAAGCTGAGCAGGCAGGAATCACGCAGCTCAGCAGGCAATAAATATGGAGCTGAGCAAGCAGGAATCACGCAGCTCAGCAGGCAATAATCAAGAAGCTGAGCAGGCAGGAATCACGCAGCTTAGCAGGCAATAATCATGGAGCTGAGCAGACTGTAATGAAGTGGCTAAGCAGACTCTAATCACGTCACTCAGCCGGCTCCTAACCCGGTCTTGAGCAGGCACTAATCACGCAGCTGAGCAGGGACTAATCACACAGCTGATCAGGCACGAGTCAGGCAGCTGAGCAGGGATTAAGCATGCAGCTGAGCAAGCGCTAATCCCTTGATTCAGCAGACCCTGATCACGTGACTGAGCAGGCCCTGATCACGTGGCTGAGCATGCACTGATCACGTGACTGAGCATGCACTGATCACGTGACTGTGAGGCACTGATCACGTGACTGAGAGGCACTGATCACGTGACTGAGCATGCACTGATCACGTGACTGAGAGGCACTGATCACGTGACTGAGAGGCGCTGATCACGTGACTGAGGGGCGCTGATCACGTGCCTGAGAGGCGCTGATCACGTGGCTATCATGCACTGATCACGTGCTTCAGGGGGCAATAATCAAAGAGCTGAGCAGGCACTAATCACTTGGCTAAGAGGGCACTAATCACGGAGAGGAGCAGGAAATCGTCAAGGAGCTGAGCAAACTGTAATGAAGTGGTTAAGCAGACTCTAAACACGTGACGCAGCAGGCTCTACACCCGTGACTGAGCAGACACAATTTGGGCAGCTCAGCAGACACCAATGGTGCAGCTCAGCAGACACAAATGGTGCAGCTCAGCAGACACCAATCATGCAGCTCAGCAGGCAATACTCATGGAGCTGAGCAGGCAGGAATCACTCAGCTCAGCAGGCAAAGATCAAGGAGCTGAGCAGACTGCCATAAAGTGGCTAAGCAGACTCTAAACACGTGACTCAGCAGGCTTGACACCCGTGACTGAGCACACACGAATCTTGCAGCCCAGCAGACAATACTCCTGGAGCTGAGCAGGCAGGAATCACGCAGCTCAGCAGACAGTAATCAAGGAGCTGAGCAGGCACGAATCACGCAGCTCAGCAGGCAATAATCCTGGACCTGAGCAAGCAGGAATCACGCAGCTCAGCAGGCAATAATCAAGAAGCAGAGCAGGCAGGAATCAGGCAGCTCAGCAGCCAATAAGCAAGAAGCTACCAGTCAGGAATCGCGCAGCTCAGCAGGCAATAATCATGGAGCTGAGCTGGCAGGAATCACGCAACTCAGCAGGCAATACTCACGGACCTGAGCAGGCAGGAATCACGCAACTTAGCAGGCAATAATAATTGTAGCTGAAGGCTGTAATGAACTGGATAAGCAGACTCTAATCACGTGATTCAGCCGGCTCCTCTCTGGGGACTGAGCAGGCACTTATTATGCAGCTCAGCAAGCAAAAATCATGGAGCTGAGCAAGCAGGAATCACGCAGCTCAGCAGGCAATAATCATGGAGCTGAGCAAACAGGAATCACGCAGCTCAGCATGCAATAATCAAGAAGCTGAGCAGGCAGGAATCACGCAGCTCAGCAGGCAATAAATATGGAGCTGAGCAAGCAGGAATCACGCAGCTCAGCAGGCAATAATCAAGAAGCTGAGCAGGCAGGAATCACGCAGCTTAGCAGGCAATAATCATGGAGCTGAGCAGACTGTAATGAAGTGGCTAAGCAGACTCTAATCACGTCACTCAGCCGGCTCCTAACCCGGTCTTGAGCAGGCACTAATCACGCAGCTGAGCAGGGACTAATCACACACCTGATCAGGCACGAGTCAGGCAGCTGAGCAGGGATTAAGCATGCAGCTGAGCAAGCGCTAATCCCTTGATTCAGCAGACCCTGATCACGTGACTGAGCAGGCCCTGATCACGTGGCTGAGCATGCACTGATCACGTGACTGAGCATGCACTGATCACGTGACTGAGAGGCACTGATCACGTGACTGAGAGGCACTGATCACGTGACTGAGCATGCACTGATCACGTGACTGAGAGGCACTGATCACGTGACTGAGAGGCGCTGATCACGTGACTGAGGGGCGCTGATCACGTGACTGAGAGGCGCTGATCACGTGGCTATCATGCACTGATCACGTGCTTCAGGAGGCAATAATCAAAGAGCTGAGCAGGCACTAATCACTTGGCTAAGAGGGCACTAATCACGGAGAGGAGCAGGAAATCGTCAAGGAGCTGAGCAAACTGTAATGAAGTGGTTAAGCAGACTCTAAACACGTGACGCAGCAGGCTCTACACCCGTGACTGAGCAGACACAATTTGGGCAGCTCAGCAGACACCAATGGTGCAGCTCAGCAGACACAAATGGTGCAGCTCAGCAGACACCAATCATGCAGCTCAGCAGGCAATACTCATGGAGCTGAGCAGGCAGGAATCACTCAGCTCAGCAGGCAAAGATCAAGGAGCTGAGCAGACTGCCATAAAGTGGCTAAGCAGACTCTAAACACGTGACTCAGCAGGCTTGACACCCGTGACTGAGCACACACGAATCTTGCAGCCCAGCAGACAATACTCCTGGAGCTGAGCAGGCAGGAATCACGCAGCTCAGCAGACAGTAATCAAGGAGCTGAGCAGGCACGAATCACGCAGCTCAGCAGGCAATAATCCTGGAGCTGAGCAAGCAGGAATCACGCAGCTCAGCAGGCAATAATCAAGAAGCAGAGCAGGCAGGAATCAGGCAGCTCAGCAGGCAATGATCAAGGAGCTGAGCAGGCACGAATCGCGCAGCTCAGCTGGCAATAATCATGGAGCTGAGCAGACTGCCATCAAGTGGCTAAGCAGACTCTAATCACGTGACGCAGCAGGCTCTACACCCGTGACTGAGCAGACACAATTTGGGCAGCTCAGCAGACACCAATGGTGCAGCTCAGCAGACACAAATGGTGCAGCTGAGCAGACACCAATCATGCAGCTCAGCAGGCAATAATCATGGAGCTGAGCAGGCAGGAATCACGCAGCTCAGCAGGCAAAATCAAGGAGCTGAGCAGACTGCCATCAAGTGGCTAAGCAGACTCTAAACACGTGACTCAGCAGGCTTGACACCCGTGACTGAGCACACACGAATCTTGCAGCCCAGCAGACAATACTCCTGGAGCTGAGCAGGCAGGAATCACGCAGCTCAGCAGACAGTAATCAAGGAGCTGAGCAGGCACGAATCACGCAGCTCAGCAGGCAATAATCCTGGACCTGAGCAAGCAGGAATCACGCAGCTCAGCAGGCAATAATCAAGAAGCTGAGCAGGCAGGAATCAGGCAGCTCAGCAGCCAATAAGCAAGAAGCTACCAGTCAGGAATCGCGCAGCTCAGCAGGCAATAATCATGGAGCTGAGCTGGCAGGAATCACGCAACTCAGCAGGCAATACTCACGGACCTGAGCAGGCAGGAATCACGCAACTTAGCAGGCAATAATTGGAGCTGAAGGCTGTAATGAACTGGATAAGCAGACTCTAATCACGTGATTCAGCCGGCTCCTCTCTGGGGACTGAGCAGGCACTTATCATGCAGCTCAGCAAGCAAAAATCATGGAGCTGAGCAAGCAGGAATCACGCAGCTCAGCAGGCAATAATCATGGAGCTGAGCAAACAGGAATCACGCAGCTCAGCATGCAATAATCAAGAAGCTGAGCAGGCAGGAATCACGCAGCTCAGCAGGCAATAAATATGGAGCTGAGCAAGCAGGAATCACGCAGCTCAGCAGGCAATAATCAAGAAGCTGAGCAGGCAGGAATCACGCAGCTTAGCAGGCAATAATCATGGAGCTGAGCAGACTGTAATGAAGTGGCTAAGCAGACTCTAATCACGTCACTCAGCAGGCTCCTAACCCGGTCTTGAGCAGGCACTAATCACGCAGCTGAGCAGGGACTAATCACACACCTGATCAGGCACGAGTCAGGCAGCTGAGCAGGGATTAAGCATGCAGCTGAGCAAGCGCTAATCCCTTGATTCAGCAGACCCTGATCACGTGACTGAGCAGGCCCTGATCACGTGGCTGAGCATGCACTGATCACGTGACTGAGCATGCACTGATCACGTGACTGAGAGGCACTGATCACGTGACTGAGAGGCACTGATCACGTGACTGAGCATGCACTGATCACGTGACTGAGAGGCACTGATCACGTGACTGAGAGGCGCTGATCACGTGACTGAGGGGCGCTGATCACGTGACTGAGAGGCGCTGATCACGTGGCTATCATGCACTGATCACGTGCTTCAGGAGGCAATAATCAAAGAGCTGAGCAGGCACTAATCACTTGGCTAAGAGGGCACTAATCACGGAGAGGAGCAGGAAATCGTCAAGGAGCTGAGCAAACTGTAATGAAGTGGTTAAGCAGACTCTAAACACGTGACGCAGCAGGCTCTACACCCGTGACTGAGCAGACACAATTTGGGCAGCTCAGCAGACACCAATGGTGCAGCTCAGCAGACACAAATGGTGCAGCTCAGCAGACACCAATCATGCAGCTCAGCAGGCAATACTCATGGAGCTGAGCAGGCAGGAATCACTCAGCTCAGCAGGCAATGATCAAGGAGCTGAGCAGACTGCCATAAAGTGGCTAAGCAGACTCTAATCACGTGACTCAGCAGGCTTGACACCCGTGACTGAGCACACACGAATCTTGCAGCCCAGCAGACAATACTCCTGGAGCTGAGCAGGCAGGAATCACGCAGCTCAGCAGACAGTAATCAAGGAGCTGAGCAGGCACGAATCACGCAGCTCAGCAGGCAATGATCCTGGAGCTGAGCAAGCAGGAATCACGCAGCTCAGCAGGCAATAATCAAGAAGCAGAGCAGGCAGGAATCACACAGCTCAGCAGGCAAAATCAAGGAGCTGAGCAGGCACTAATCACGCAGCTCAGCAGGCAAAATCAAGGAGCTGAGCAGACTGCAATTAAGTGGCTAAGCAGACTCTAAACACGTGACGCAGCAGGCTCTACACCCGTGACTGAGCAGACACAATTTGGGCAGCTCAGCAGACACCAATGGTGCAGCTCAGCAGACACAAATGGTGCAGCTCAGCAGACACCAATCATGCAGCTCAGCAGGCAATACTCATGGAGCTGAGCAGGCAGGAATCACTCAGCTCAGCAGGCAAAGATCAAGGAGCTGAGCAGGCACGAATCTCGCAGCTCAGCTGGCAAAAATCAAGGAGCTGAGCAGACTGCCATTAAGTGGCTAAGCAGACTCTAAACACGTGACTCAGCAGGCTTGACACCCGTGACTGAGCACACACGAATCTTGCAGCCCAGCAGACAATACTCCTGGAGCTGAGCAGGCAGGAATCACGCAGCTCAGCAGACAGTAATCAAGGAGCTGAGCAGGCACGAATCACGCAGCTCAGCAGGCAATAATCCTGGAGCTGAGCAAGCAGGAATCACGCAGCTCAGCAGGCAATAATCAAGAAGCAGAGCAGGCAGGAATCAGGCAGCTCAGCAGCCAATAAGCAAGAAGCTAGCAGTCAGGAATCGCGCAGCTCAGCAGGCAATAATCATGGAGCTGAGCTGGCAGGAATCACGCAACTCAGCAGGCAATACTCACGGACCTGAGCAGGCAGGAATCACGCAACTTAGCAGGCAATAATAATTGGAGCTGAAGGCTGTAATGAACTGGAAAAGCAGACTCTAATCACGTGATTCAGCCGGCTCCTCTCTGGGGACTGAGCAGGCACTTATTATGCAGCTCAGCAAGCAAAAATCATGGAGCTGAGCAAGCAGGAATCACGCAGCTCAGCAGGCAATAATCATGGAGCTGAGCAAACAGGAATCACGCAGCTCAGCATGCAATAATCAAGAAGCTGAGCAGGCAGGAATCACGCAGCTCAGCAGGCAATAAATATGGAGCTGAGCAAGCAGGAATCACGCAGCTCAGCAGGCAATAATCAAGAAGCTGAGCAGGCAGGAATCACGCAGCTTAGCAGGCAATAATCATGGAGCTGAGCAGACTGTAATGAAGTGGCTAAGCAGGCTCTAATCACGTCACTCAGCCGGCTCCTAACCCGGTCTTGAGCAGGCACTAATCACGCAGCTGAGCAGGGACTAATCACACAGCTGATCAGGCACGAGTCAGGCAGCTGAGCAGGGATTAAGCATGCAGCTGAGCAAGCGCTAATCCCTTGATTCAGCAGACCCTGATCACGTGACTGAGCAGGCCCTGATCACGTGGCTGAGCATGCACTGATCACGTGACTGAGCATGCACTGATCACGTGACTGAGAGGCACTGATCACGTGACTGAGAGGCACTGATCACGTGACTGAGCATGCACTGATCACGTGACTGAGAGGCACTGATCACGTGACTGAGAGGCGCTGATCACGTGACTGAGGGGCGCTGATCACGTGACTGAGAGGCGCTGATCACGTGGCTATCATGCACTGATCACGTGCTTCAGGAGGCAATAATCAAAGAGCTGAGCAGGCACTAATCACTTGGCTAAGAGGGCACTAATCACGGAGAGGAGCAGGAAATCGTCAAGGAGCTGAGCAAACTGTAATGAAGTGGTTAAGCAGACTCTAAACACGTGACGCAGCAGGCTCTACACCCGTGACTGAGCAGACACAATTTGGGCAGCTCAGCAGACACCAATGGTGCAGCTCAGCAGACACAAATGGTGCAGCTCAGCAGACACCAATCATGCAGCTCAGCAGGCAATACTCATGGAGCTGAGCAGGCAGGAATCACTCAGCTCAGCAGGCAAAGATCAAGGAGCTGAGCAGACTGCCATAAAGTGGCTAAGCAGACTCTAAACACGTGACTCAGCAGGCTTGACACCCGTGACTGAGCACACACGAATCTTGCAGCCCAGCAGACAATACTCCTGGAGCTGAGCAGGCAGGAATCACGCAGCTCAGCAGACAGTAATCAAGGAGCTGAGCAGGCACGAATCACGCAGCTCAGCAGGCAATAATCCTGGAGCTGAGCAAGCAGGAATCACGCAGCTCAGCAGGCAATAATCAAGAAGCAGAGCAGGCAGGAATCAGGCAGCTCAGCAGGCAATAATCAAGAAGCTGAGCAGGCAGGAATCACGCAGCTTAGCAGGCAATAATCATGGAGCTGAGCAGACTGTAATGAAGTGGCTAAGCAGACTCTAATCACGTCACTCAGCCGGCTCCTAACCCGGTCTTGAGCAGGCACTAATCACGCAGCTGAGCAGGGACTAATCACACAGCTGATCAGGCACGAGTCAGGCAGCTGAGCAGGGATTAAGCATGCAGCTGAGCAAGCGCTAATCCCTTGATTCAGCAGACCCTGATCACGTGACTGAGCAGGCCCTGATCACGTGGCTGAGCATGCACTGATCACGTGACTGAGCATGCACTGATCACGTGACTGAGAGGCACTGATCACGTGACTGAGAGGCACTGATCACGTGACTGAGCATGCACTGATCACGTGACTGAGAGGCACTGATCACGTGACTGAGAGGCACTGATCACGTGACTGAGAGGCGCTGATCACGTGACTGAGGGGCGCTGATCACGTGACTGAGAGGCGCTGATCACGTGGCTATCATGCACTGATCACGTGCTTCAGGACGCAATAATCAAAGAGCTGAGCAGGCACTAATCACTTGGCTAAGAGGGCACTAATCACGGAGAGGAGCAGGAAATCGTCAAGGAGCTGAGCAAACTGTAATGAAGTGGTTAAGCAGACTCTAAACACGTGACGCAGCAGGCTCTACACCCGTGACTGAGCAGACACAATTTGGGCAGCTCAGCAGACACCAATGGTGCAGCTCAGCAGACACAAATGGTGCAGCTCAGCAGACACCAATCATGCAGCTCAGCAGGCAATACTCATGGAGCTGAGCAGGCAGGAATCACTCAGCTCAGCAGGCAAAGATCAAGGAGCTGAGCAGGCACGAATCTCGCAGCTCAGCTGGCAAAAATAAAGGAGCTGAGCAGACTGCCATTAAGTGGCTAAGCAGACTCTAAACACGTGACTCAGCAGGCTTGACACCCGTGACTGAGCACACACGAATCTTGCAGCCCAGCAGACAATACTCCTGGAGCTGAGCAGGCAGGAATCACGCAGCTCAGCAGACAGTAATCAAGGAGCTGAGCAGGCACGAATCACGCAGCTCAGCAGGCAATAATCCTGGAGCTGAGCAAGCAGGAATCACGCAGCTCAGCAGGCAATAATCAAGAAGCAGAGCAGGCAGGAATCAGGCAGCTCAGCAGCCAATAAGCAAGAAGCTAGCAGTCAGGAATCGCGCAGCTCAGCAGGCAATAATCATGGAGCTGAGCTGGCAGGAATCACGCAACTCAGCAGGCAATACTCACGGACCTGAGCAGGCAGGAATCACGCAACTTAGCAGGCAATAATAATTGGAGCTGAAGGCTGTAATGAACTGGATAAGCAGACTCTAATCACGTGATTCAGCCGGCTCCTCTCTGGGGACTGAGCAGGCACTTATTATGCAGCTCAGAAAGCAAAAATCATGGAGCTGAGCAAGCAGGAATCACGCAGCTCAGCAGGCAATAATCATGGAGCTGATCAAACAGGAATCACGCAGCTCAGCATGCAATAATCAAGAAGCTGAGCAGGCAGGAATCACGCAGCTCAGCAGGCAATAATCTTGGAGCTGAGCAGACTGTAATGAAGTGCTAAGCAGACTCTAATCACGTCACTCAGCCGGCTCCTAACCCGGTCTGAGCAGGCACTAATCACGCAGCTGAGCAGGCACTAATCACACAGCTGATCAGGCACGAATCACGCAGCTGAGCAGGCATTAATCATGCAGCTGAGCAAGCGCTAATCCCTTGATTCAGCAGACCCTGATCACGTGACTGAGCAGGCCCTGATCACGTGGCTGAGCATGCACTGATCACGTGACTGAGCATGCACTGATCACGTGACTGAGCAGGCACTGATCACGTGACTGAGAGGCACTGATCACGTGACTGAGCATGCACTGATCACGTGACTGAGAGGCACTGATCACGTGACTGAGCAGGCACTGATCACGTGACTGAGCATGCACTGATCACGTGACTGAGCAGGCACTGATCACGTGACTGAGCATGCACTGATCACGTGACTGAGCATGCACTGATCACGTGACTGAGCATGCACTGATCACGTGACTGAGCATGCACTGATCACGTGACTGAGCATGCACTGATCACGTGACTGAGCAGGCACTGATCACGTGACTGAGCAGGCACTGATCACGTGACTGAGCATGCACTGATCACGTGACTGAGATGCACTGATCACGTGACTGAGCAGGCACTGATCACGTGACTGAGGGGCGCTGATCACGTGACTGAGAGGCGCTGATCACGTGGCTATCATGCACTGATCACGTGCTTCAGGAGGCAATAATCAAAGAGCTGAGCAGGCACTAATCACTTGGCTAAGAGGGCACTAATCACGGAGAGGAGCAGGAAATCTTCAAGGAGCTGAGCAAACTGTAATGAAGTGGTTAAGCAGACTCTAAACACGTGACGCAGCAGGCTCTACACCCGTGACTGAGCAGACACAATTTGGGCAGCTCAGCAGACACCAATGGTGCAGCTCAGCAGACACAAATGGTGCAGCTCAGCAGTCACCAATCATGCAGCTCAGCAGGCAATACTCATGGAGCTGAGCAGGCAGGAATCACTCAGCTCAGCAGGCAAAATCAAGGAGCTGAGCAGGCACGAATCTCGCAGCTCAGCTGGCAAAAATCAAGGAGCTGAGCAGACTGCCATTAAGTGGCTAAGCAGACTCTAAACACGTGACTCAGCAGGCTTGACACCCGTGACTGAGCACACAGGAATCACGCAGCTCAGCAGACAGTAATCAAGGAGCTGAGCAGGCACGAATCACGCAGCTCAGCAGGCAATAATCCTGGAGCTGAGCAAGCAGGAATCACGCAGCTCAGCAGGCAATAATCAAGAAGCAGAGCAGGCAGGAATCAGGCAGCTCAGCAGCCAATAAGCAAGAAGCTAGCAGTCAGGAATCGCGCAGCTCAGCAGGCAATAATCATGGAGCTGAGCTGGCAGGAATCACGCAACTCAGCAGGCAATACTCACGGACCTGAGCAGGCAGGAATCACGCAACTTAGCAGGCAATAATAATTGGAGCTGAAGGCTGTAATGAACTGGATAAGCAGACTCTAATCACGTGATTCAGCCGGCTCCTCTCTGGGGACTGAGCAGGCACTTATTATGCAGCTCAGCAAGCAAAAATCATGGAGCTGAGCAAGCAGGAATCACGCAGCTCAGCAGGCAATAATCATGGAGCTGAGCAAACAGGAATCACGCAGCTCAGCAGGCAGTAATCAAGAAGCTGAGCAGGCAGGAATCACGCAGCTCAGCAGGCAATAATCATGGAGCTGAGCAGACTGTAATGAAGTGGCTAAGCAGACTCTAATCACGTCACTCAGCCGGCTCCTAACCCGGTCTTGAGCAGGCACTAATCACGCAGCTGAGCAGGGACTAATCACACAGCTGATCAGGCACGAGTCAGGCAGCTGAGCAGGGATTAAGCATGCAGCTGAGCAAGCGCTAATCCCTTGATTCAGCAGACCCTGATCACGTGACTGAGCAGGCCCTGATCACGTGGCTGAGCATGCACTGATCACGTGACTGAGCATGCACTGATCACGTGACTGAGAGGCACTGATCACGTGACTGAGAGGCACTGATCACGTGACTGAGCATGCACTGATCACGTGACTGAGAGGCGCTGATCACGTGACTGAGGGCGCTGATCACGTGACTGAGAGGCGCTGATCACGTGGCTATCATGCACTGATCACGTGCTTCAGGAGGCAATAATCAAAGAGCTGAGCAGGCACTAATCACTTGGCTAAGAGGGCACTAATCACGGAGAGGAGCAGGAAATCGTCAAGGAGCTGAGCAAACTGTAATGAAGTGGTTAAGCAGACTCTAAACACGTGACGCAGCAGGCTCTACACCCGTGACTGAGCAGACACAATTTGGGCAGCTCAGCAGACACCAATGGTGCAGCTCAGCAGACACAAATGGTGCAGCTCAGCAGACACCAATCATGCAGCTCAGCAGGCAATACTCATGGAGCTGAGCAGGCAGGAATCACTCAGCTCAGCAGGCAAAGATCAAGGAGCTGAGCAGGCACGAATCTCGCAGCTCAGCTGGCAAAAATCAAGGAGCTGAGCAGACTGCCATTAAGTGGCTAAGCAGACTCTAAACACGTGACTCAGCAGGCTTGACACCCGTGACTGAGCACACACGAATCTTGCAGCCCAGCAGACAATACTCCTGGAGCTGAGCAGGCAGGAATCACGCAGCTCAGCAGACAGTAATCAAGGAGCTGAGCAGGCACGAATCACGCAGCTCAGCAGGCAATAATCCTGGAGCTGAGCAAGCAGGAATCACGCAGCTCAGCAGGCAATAATCAAGAAGCAGAGCAGGCAGGAATCAGGCAGCTCAGCAGCCAATAAGCAAGAAGCTAGCAGTCAGGAATCGCGCAGCTCAGCAGGCAATAATCATGGAGCTGAGCTGGCAGGAATCACGCAACTCAGCAGGCAATACTCACGGACCTGAGCAGGCAGGAATCATGCAACTTAGCAGGCAATAATAATTGGAGCTGAAGGCTGTAATGAACTGGATAAGCAGACTCTAATCACGTGATTCAGCCGGCTCCTCTCTGGGGACTGAGCAGGCACTTATTATGCAGCTCAGCAAGCAAATATCATGGAGCTGAGCAAGCAGGAATCACGCAGCTCAGCAGGCAATAATCATGGAGCTGATCAAACAGGAATCACGCAGCTCAGCATGCAATAATCAAGAAGCTGAGCAGGCAGGAATCACGCAGCTCAGCAGGCAATAATCTTGGAGCTGAGCAGACTGTAATGAAGTGCCTAAGCAGACTCTAATCACGTCACTCAGCCGGCTCCTAACCCGGTCTTGAGCAGGCACTAATCACGCAGCTGAGCAGGGACTAATCACACAGCTGATCAGGCACGAGTCACGCAGCTGAGCAGGGATTAAGCATGCAGCTGAGCAAGCGCTAATCCCTTGATTCAGCAGACCCTGATCACGTGACTAAGCAGGCCCTGATCACGTGGCTGAGCATGCACTGATCACGTGACTGAGCATGAACTGATCACGTGACTGAGAGGCACTGATCACGTGACTGAGAGGCACTGATCACGTGACTGAGCATGCACTGATCACGTGACTGAGAGGCACTGATCACGTGACTGAGCATGCACTGATCACGTGACTGAGCATGCACTGATCACGTGACTGAGCAGGCACTGATCACGTGACTGAGCATGCACTGATCACGTGACTGAGCATGCACTGATCACGTGACTGAGCATGCACTGATCATGCACTGATCACGTGACTGAGCAGGCACTGATCACGTGACTGAGCATGCACTGATCACGTGACTGAGCAGGCACTGATCACGTGACTGAGCAGGCACTGATCACGTGACTGAGGGGCGCTGATCACGTGACTGAGAGGCGCTGATCACGTGGCTATCATGCACTGATCACGTGCTTCAGGAGGCAATAATCAAAGAGCTGAGCAGGCACTAATCACTTGGCTAAGAGGGCACTAATCACGGAGAGGAGCAGGAAATCGTCAAGGAGCTGAGCAAACTGTAATGAAGTGGTTAAGCAGACTCTAAACACGTGACGCAGCAGGCTCTACACCCGTGACTGAGCAGACACAATTTGGGCAGCTCAGCAGACACCAATGGTGCAGCTCAGCAGACACAAATGGTGCAGCTCAGCAGACACCAATCATGCAGCTCAGCAGGCAATACTCATGGAGCTGAGCAGGCAGGAATCACTCAGCTCAGCAGGCAAAGATCAAGGAGCTGAGCAGGCACGAATCTCGCAGCTCAGCTGGCAAAAATCAAGGAGCTGAGCAGACTGCCATTAAGTGGCTAAGCAGACTCTAAACACGTGACTCAGCAGGCTTGACACCCGTGACTGAGCACACACGAATCTTGCAGCCCAGCAGACAATACTCCTGGAGCTGAGCAGGCAGGAATCACGCAGCTCAGCAGACAGTAATGAAGGAGCTGAGCAGGCACGAATCACGCAGCTCAGCAGGCAATAATCCTGGAGCTGAGCAAGCAGGAATCACGCAGCTCAGCAGGCAATAATCAAGAAGCAGAGCAGGCAGGAATCAGGCAGCTCAGCAGCCAATAAGCAAGAAGCTAGCAGTCAGGAATCGCGCAGCTCAGCAGGCAATAATCATGGAGCTGAGCTGGCAGGAATCACGCAACTCAGCAGGCAATACTCACGGACCTGAGCAGGCAGGAATCACGCAACTTAGCAGGCAATAATAATTGGAGCTGAAGGCTGTAATGAACTGGATAAGCAGACTCTAATCACGTGATTCAGCCGGCTCCTCTCTGGGGACTGAGCAGGCACTTCTTATGCAGCTCAGCAAGCAAAAATCATGGAGCTGAGCAAGCAGGAATCACGCAGCTCAGCAGGCAATAATCATGGAGCTGAGCAAACAGGAATCACGCAGCTCAGCATGCAATAATCAAGAAGCTGAGCAGGCAGGAATCACGCAGCTCAGCAGGCAATAAATATGGAGCTGAGCAAGCAGGAATCACGCAGCTCAGCAGGCAATAATCAAGAAGCTGAGCAGGCAGGAATCACGCAGCTTAGCAGGCAATAATCATGGAGCTGAGCAGACTGTAATGAAGTGGCTAAGCAGACTCTAATCACGTCACTCAGCCGGCTCCTAACCCGGTCTTGAGCAGGCACTAATCACGCAGCTGAGCAGGGACTAATCACACAGCTGATCAGGCACGAGTCAGGCAGCTGAGCAGGGATTAAGCATGCAGCTGAGCAAGCGCTAATCCCTTGATTCAGCAGACCCTGATCACGTGACTGAGCAGGCCCTGATCACGTGGCTGAGCATGCACCGATCACGTGACTGAGCATGCACTGATCACGTGACTGAGAGGCACTGATCACGTGACTGAGAGGCACTGATCACGTGACTGAGAGGCGCTGATCACGTGACTGAGGGGCGCTGATCACGTGACTGAGAGGCGCTGATCACGTGGCTATCATGCACTGATCACGTGCTTCAGGAGGCAATAATCAAAGAGCTGAGCAGGCACTAATCACTTGGCTAAGAGGGCACTAATCACGGAGAGGAGCAGGAAATCGTCAAGGAGCTGAGCAAACTGTAATGAAGTGGTTAAGCAGACTCTAAACACGTGACGCAGCAGGCTCTACACCCGTGACTGAGCAGACACAATTTGGGCAGCTCAGCAGACACCAGTGGTGCAGCTCAGCAGACACAAATGGTGCAGCTCAGCAGACACCAATCATGCAGCTCAGCAGGCAATACTCATGGAGCTGAGCAGGCAGGAATCACACAGCTCAGCAGGCAAAGATCAAGGAGCTGAGCAGGCACGAATCTCGCAGCTCAGCTGGCAAAAATCAAGGAGCTGAGCAGACTGCCATTAAGTGGCTAAGCAGACTCTAAACACGTGACTCAGCAGGCTTGACACCCGTGACTGAGCACACACGAATCTTGCAGCCCAGCAGACAATACTCCTGGAGCTGAGCAGGCAGGAATCACGCAGCTCAGCAGACAGTAATCAAGGAGCTGAGCAGGCACGAATCACGCAGCTCAGCAGGCAATAATCCTGGAGCTGAGCAAGCAGGAATCACGCAGCTCAGCAGGCAATAATCAAGAAGCAGAGCAGGCAGGAATCAGGCAGCTCAGCAGCCAATAAGCAAGAAGCTAGCAGTCAGGAATCGCGCAGCTCAGCAGGCAATAATCATGGAGCTGAGCTGGCAGGAATCACGCCACTCAGCAGGCAATACTCACGGACCTGAGCAGGCAGGAATCACGCAACTTAGCAGGCAATAATAATTGGAGCTGAAGGCTGTAATGAACTGGATAAGCAGACTCTAATCACGTGATTCAGCCGGCTCCTCTCTGGGGACTGAGCAGGCACTTCTTATGCAGCTCAGCAAGCAAAAATCATGGAGCTGAGCAAGCAGGAATCACGCAGCTCAGCAGGCAATAATCATGGAGCTGAGCAAACAGGAATCACGCAGCTCAGCATGCAATAATCAAGAAGCTGAGCAGGCAGGAATCACGCAGCTCAGCAGGCAATAAATATGGAGCTGAGCAAGCAGGAATCACGCAGCTCAGCAGGCAATAATCAAGAAGCTGAGCAGGCAGGAATCACGCAGCTTAGCAGGCAATAATCATGGAGCTGAGCAGACTGTAATGAAGTGGCTAAGCAGACTCTAATCACGTCACTCAGCCGGCTCCTAACCCGGTCTTGAGCAGGCACTAATCACGCAGCTGAGCAGGGACTAATCACACAGATGATCAGGCACGAGTCAGGCAGCTGAGCAGGGATTAAGCATGCAGCTGAGCAAGCGCTAATCCCTTGATTCAGCAGACCCTGATCACGTGACTGAGCAGGCCCTGATCACGTGGCTGAGCATGCACTGATCACGTGACTGAGCATGCACTGATCACGTGACTGAGAGGCACTGATCACGTGACTGAGAGGCACTGATCACGTGACTGAGCATGCACTGATCACGTGACTGAGAGGCACTGATCACGTGACTGAGAGGCGCTGATCACGTGACTGAGGGGCGCTGATCACGTGACTGAGAGGCGCTGATCACGTGGCTATCATGCACTGATCACGTGCTTCAGGAGGCAATAATCAAAGAGCTGAGCAGGCACTAATCACTTGGCTAAGAGGGCACTAATCACGGAGAGGAGCAGGAAATCGTCAAGGAGCTGAGCAAACTGTAATGAAGTGGTTAAGCAGACTCTAAACACGTGACGCAGCAGGCTCTACACCCGTGACTGAGCAGACACAATTTGGGCAGCTCAGCAGACACCAATGGTGCAGCTCAGCAGACACCAATGGTGCAGCTCAGCAGACACCAATCATGCAGCTCAGCAGGCAATACTCATGGAGCTGAGCAGGCAGGAATCACTCAGCTCAGCAGGCAAAGATCAAGGAGCTGAGCAGGCACGAATCTCGCAGCTCAGCTGGCAAAAATCAAGGAGCTGAGCAGACTGCCATTAAGTGGCTAAGCAGACTCTAAACACGTGACTCAGCAGGCTTGACACCCGTGACTGAGCACACACGAATCTTGCAGCCCAGCAGACAATACTCCTGGAGCTGAGCAGGCAGGAATCACGCAGCTCAGCAGACAGTAATCAAGGAGCTGAGCAGGCACGAATCACGCAGCTCAGCAGGCAATAATCCTGGACCTGAGCAAGCAGGAATCACGCAGCTCAGCAGGCAATAATCAAGAAGCAGAGCAGGCAGGAATCAGGCAGCTCAGCAGCCAATAAGCAAGAAGCTAGCAGTCAGGAATCGCGCAGCTCAGCAGGCAATAATCATGGAGCTGAGCTGGCAGGAATCACGCAACTCAGCAGGCAATACTCACGGACCTGAGCAGGCAGGAATCACGCAACTTAGCAGGCAATAATAATTGGAGCTGAAGGCTGTAATGAACTGGATAAGCAGACTCTAATCACGTGATTCAGCCGGCTCCTCTCTGGGGACTGAGCAGGCACTTCTTATGCAGCTCAGCAAGCAAAAATCATGGAGCTGAGCAAGCAGGAATCACGCAGCTCAGCATGCAATAATCAAGAAGCTGAGCAGGCAGGAATCACGCAGCTCAGCAGGCAATAAATATGGAGCTGAGCAAGCAGGAATCACGCAGCTCAGCAGGCAATAATCAAGAAGCTGAGCAGGCAGGAATCACGCAGCTTAGCAGGCAATAATCATGGAGCTGAGCAGACTGTAATGAAGTGGCTAAGCAGACTCTAATCACGTCACTCAGCCGGCTCCTAACCCGGTCTTGAGCAGGCACTAATCACGCAGCTGAGCAGGGACTAATCACACAGCTGATCAGGCACGAGTCAGGCAGCTGAGCAGGGATTAAGCATGCAGCTGAGCAAGCGCTAATCCCTTGATTCAGCAGACCCTGATCACGTGACTGAGCAGGCCCTGATCACGTGGCTGAGCATGCACTGATCACGTGACTGAGCATGCACTGATCACGTGACTGAGAGGCACTGATCACGTGACTGAGAGGCACTGATCACGTGACTGAGCATGCACTGATCACGTGACTGAGAGGCACTGATCACGTGACTGAGAGGCGCTGATCACGTGACTGAGGGGCGCTGATCACGTGACTGTGAGGCGCTGATCACGTGGCTATCATGCACTGATCACGTGCTTCAGGAGGCAATAATCAAAGAGCTGAGCAGGCACTAATCACTTGGCTAAGAGGGCACTAATCACGGAGAGGAGCAGGAAATCGTCAAGGAGCTGAGCAAACTGTAATGAAGTGGTTAAGCAGACTCTAAACACGTGACGCAGCAGGCTCTACACCCGTGACTGAGCAGACACAATTTGGGCAGCTCAGCAGACACCAATGGTGCAGCTCAGCAGACACAAATGGTGCAGCTCAGCAGACACCAATCATGCAGCTCAGCAGGCAATACTCATGGAGCTGAGCAGGCAGGAATCACTCAGCTCAGCAGGCAAAGATCAAGGAGCTGAGCAGACTGCCATAAAGTGGCTAAGCAGACTCTAAACACGTGACTCAGCAGGCTTGACACCCGTGACTGAGCACACACGAATCTTGCAGCCCAGCAGACAATACTCCTGGAGCTGAGCAGGCAGGAATCACGCAGCTCAGCAGACAGTAATCAAGGAGCTGAGCAGGCACGAATCACGCAGCTCAGCAGGCAATAATCCTGGAGCTGAGCAAGCAGGAATCACGCAGCTCAGCAGGCAATAATCAAGAAGCAGAGCAGGCAGGAATCAGGCAGCTCAGCAGGCAATAATCAAGAAGCTGAGCAGGCAGGAATCACGCAGCTTAGCAGGCAATAATCATGGAGCTGAGCAGACTGTAATGAAGTGGCTAAGCAGACTCTAATCACGTCACTCAGCCGGCTCCTAACCCGGTCTTGAGCAGGCACTAATCACGCAGCTGAGCAGGGACTAATCACACAGCTGATCAGGCACGAGTCAGGCAGCTGAGCAGGGATTAAGCATGCAGCTGAGCAAGCGCTAATCCCTTGATTCAGCAGACCCTGATCACGTGACTGAGCAGGCCCTGATCACGTGGCTGAGCATGCACTGATCACGTGACTGAGCATGCACTGATCACGTGACTGAGAGGCACTGATCACGTGACTGAGAGGCACTGATCACGTGACTGAGCATGCACTGATCACCTGACTGAGAGGCACTGATCACGTGACTGAGAGGCACTGATCACGTGACTGAGAGGCGCTGATCACGTGACTGAGGGGCGCTGATCACGTGACTGAGAGGCGCTGATCACGTGGCTATCATGCACTGATCACGTGCTTCAGGACGCAATAATCAAAGAGCTGAGCAGGCACTAATCACTTGGCTAAGAGGGCACTAATCACGGAGAGGAGCAGGAAATCGTCAAGGAGCTGAGCAAACTGTAATGAAGTGGTTAAGCAGACTCTAAACACGTGACGCAGCAGGCTCTACACCCGTGACTGAGCAGACACAATTTGGGCAGCTCAGCAGACACCAATGGTGCAGCTCAGCAGACACAAATGGTGCAGCTCAGCAGACACCAATCATGCAGCTCAGCAGGCAATACTCATGGAGCTGAGCAGGCAGGAATCACTCAGTTCAGCAGGCAAAGATCAAGGAGCTGAGCAGGCACGAATCTCGCAGCTCAGCTGGCAAAAATAAAGGAGCTGAGCAGACTGCCATTAAGTGGCTAAGCAGACTCTAAACACGTGACTCAGCAGGCTTGACACCCGTGACTGAGCACACACGAATCTTGCAGCCCAGCAGACAATACTCCTGGAGCTGAGCAGGCAGGAATCACGCAGCTCAGCAGACAGTAATCAAGGAGCTGAGCAGGCACGAATCACGCAGCTCAGCAGGCAATAATCCTGGAGCTGAGCAAGCAGGAATCACGCAGCTCAGCAGGCAATAATCAAGAAGCAGAGCAGGCAGGAATCAGGCAGCTCAGCAGCCAATAAGCAAGAAGCTAGCAGTCAGGAATCGCGCAGCTCAGCAGGCAATAATCATGGAGCTGAGCTGGCAGGAATCACGCAACTCAGCAGGCAATACTCACGGACCTGAGCAGGCAGGAATCACGCAACTTAGCAGGCAATAATAATTGGAGCTGAAGGCTGTAATGAACTGGATAAGCAGACTCTAATCACGTGATTCAGCCGGCTCCTCTCTGGGGACTGAGCAGGCACTTATTATGCAGCTCAGAAAGCAAAAATCATGGAGCTGAGCAAGCAGGAATCACGCAGCTCAGCAGGCAATAATCATGGAGCTGATCAAACAGGAATCACGCAGCTCAGCATGCAATAATCAAGAAGCTGAGCAGGCAGGAATCACGCAGCTCAGCAGGCAATAATCTTGGAGCTGAGCAGACTGTAATGAAGTGCTAAGCAGACTCTAATCACGTCACTCAGCCGGCTCCTAACCCGGTCTGAGCAGGCACTAATCACGCAGCTCAGCAGGCACTAATCACACAGCTGATCAGGCACGAGTCACGCAGCTGAGCAGGCATTAATCATGCAGCTGAGCAAGCGCTAATCCCTTGATTCAGCAGACCCTGATCACGTGACTGAGCAGGCCCTGATCACGTGGCTGAGCATGCACTGATCACGTGACTGAGCATGAACTGATCACGTGACTGAGAGGCACTGATCACGTGACTGAGAGGCACTGATCACGTGACTGAGCATGCACTGATCACGTGACTGAGAGGCACTGATCACGTGACTGAGCAGCACTGATCACGTGACTGAGCAGCACTGATCACGTGACTGAGCAGGCACTGATCACGTGACTGAGCATGCACTGATCACGTGACTGAGCATGCACTGATCACGTGACTGAGCAGGCACTGATCACGTGACTGAGCATGCACTGATCACGTGACTGAGCATGCACTGATCACGTGACTGAGCAGGCACTGATCACGTGACTGAGCAGGCACTGATCACGTGACTGAGCATGCACTGATCACGTGACTGAGATGCACTGATCACGTGACTGAGAGGCGCTGATCACGTGACTGAGGGGCGCTGATCACGTGACTGAGAGGCGCTGATCACGTGGCTATCATGCACTGATCACGTGCTTCAGGAGGCAATAATCAAAGAGCTGAGCAGGCACTAATCACTTGGCTAAGAGGGCACTAATCACGGAGAGGAGCAGGAAATCGTCAAGGAGCTGAGCAAACTGTAATGAAGTGGTTAAGCAGACTCTAAACACGTGACGCAGCAGGCTCTACACCCGTGACTGAGCAGACACAATTTGGGCAGCTCAGCAGACACCAATGGTGCAGCTCAGCAGACACAAATGGTGCAGCTCAGCAGTCACCAATCATGCAGCTCAGCAGGCAATACTCATGGAGCTGAGCAGGCAGGAATCACTCAGCTCAGCAGGCAAAATCAAGGAGCTGAGCAGGCACGAATCTCGCAGCTCAGCTGGCAAAAATCAAGGAGCTGAGCAGACTGCCATTAAGTGGCTAAGCAGACTCTAAACACGTGACTCAGCAGGCTTGACACCCGTGACTGAGCACACAGGAATCACGCAGCTCAGCAGACAGTAATCAAGGAGCTGAGCAGGCACGAATCACGCAGCTCAGCAGGCAATAATCCTGGAGCTGAGCAAGCAGGAATCACGCAGCTCAGCAGGCAATAATCAAGAAGCAGAGCAGGCAGGAATCAGGCAGCTCAGCAGCCAATAAGCAAGAAGCTAGCAGTCAGGAATCGCGCAGCTCAGCAGGCAATAATCATGGAGCTGAGCTGGCAGGAATCACGCAACTCAGCAGGCAATACTCACGGACCTGAGCAGGCAGGAATCACGCAACTTAGCAGGCAATAATAATTGGAGCTGAAGGCTGTAATGAACTGGATAAGCAGACTCTAATCACGTGATTCAGCCGGCTCCTCTCTGGGGACTGAGCAGGCACTTATTATGCAGCTCAGCAAGCAAAAATCATGGAGCTGAGCAAGCAGGAATCACGCAGCTCAGCAGGCAATAATCATGGAGCTGAGCAAACAGGAATCACGCAGCTCAGCAGGCAGTAATCAAGAAGCTGAGCAGGCAGGAATCACGCAGCTCAGCAGGCAATAATCATCGAGCTGAGCAGACTGTAATGAAGTGGCTAAGCAGACTCTAATCACGTCACTCAGCCGGCTCCTAACCCGGTCTTGAGCAGGCACTAATCACGCAGCTGAGCAGGGACTAATCACACAGCTGATCAGGCACGAGTCAGGCAGCTGAGCAGGGATTAAGCATGCAGCTGAGCAAGCGCTAATCCCTTGATTCAGCAGACCCTGATCACGTGACTGAGCAGGCCCTGATCACGTGGCTGAGCATGCACTGATCACGTGACTGAGCATGCACTGATCACGTGACTGAGAGGCACTGATCACGTGACTGAGAGGCACTGATCACGTGACTGAGCATGCACTGATCACGTGACTGAGAGGCGCTGATCACGTGACTGAGGGGCGCTGATCACGTGACTGAGAGGCGCTGATCACGTGGCTATCATGCACTGATCACGTGCTTCAGGAGGCAATAATCAAAGAGCTGAGCAGGCACTAATCACTTGGCTAAGAGGGCACTAATCACGGAGAGGAGCAGGAAATCGTCAAGGAGCTGAGCAAACTGTAATGAAGTGGTTAAGCAGACTCTAAACACGTGACGCAGCAGGCTCTACACCCGTGACTGAGCAGACACAATTTGGGCAGCTCAGCAGACACCAATGGTGCAGCTCAGCAGACACAAATGGTGCAGCTCAGCAGACACCAATCATGCAGCTCAGCAGGCAATACTCATGGAGCTGAGCAGGCAGGAATCACTCAGCTCAGCAGGCAAAGATCAAGGAGCTGAGCAGGCACGAATCTCGCAGCTCAGCTGGCAAAAATCAAGGAGCTGAGCAGACTGCCATTAAGTGGCTAAGCAGACTCTAAACACGTGACTCAGCAGGCTTGACACCCGTGACTGAGCACACACGAATCTTGCAGCCCAGCAGACAATACTCCTGGAGCTGAGCAGGCAGGAATCACGCAGCTCAGCAGACAGTAATCAAGGAGCTGAGCAGGCACGAATCACGCAGCTCAGCAGGCAATAATCCTGGAGCTGAGCAAGCAGGAATCACGCAGCTCAGCAGGCAATAATCAAGAAGCAGAGCAGGCAGGAATCAGGCAGCTCAGCAGCCAATAAGCAAGAAGCTAGCAGTCAGGAATCGCGCAGCTCAGCAGGCAATAATCATGGAGCTGAGCTGGCAGGAATCACGCAACTCAGCAGGCAATACTCACGGACCTGAGCAGGCAGGAATCACGCAACTTAGCAGGCAATAATAATTGGAGCTGAAGGCTGTAATGAACTGGATAAGCAGACTCTAATCACGTGATTCAGCCGGCTCCTCTCTGGGGACTGAGCAGGCACTTATTATGCAGCTCAGCAAGCAAATATCATGGAGCTGAGCAAGCAGGAATCACGCAGCTCAGCAGGCAATAATCATGGAGCTGATCAAACAGGAATCACGCAGCTCAGCATGCAATAATCAAGAAGCTGAGCAGGCAGGAATCACGCAGCTCAGCAGGCAATAATCTTGGAGCTGAGCAGACTGTAATGAAGTGCTAAGCAGACTCTAATCACGTCACTCAGCCGGCTCCTAACCCGGTCTGAGCAGGCACTAATCACGCAGCTGAGCAGGCACTAATCACACAGCTGATCAGGCACGAGTCACGCAGCTGAGCAGGGATTAAGCATGCAGCTGAGCAAGCGCTAATCCCTTGATTCAGCAGACCCTGATCACGTGACTGAGCAGGCCCTGATCACGTGGCTGAGCATGCACTGATCACGTGCATGCACTGATCACGTGACTGAGAGGCACTGATCACGTGACTGAGAGGCACTGATCACGTGACTGAGCATGCACTGATCACGTGACTGAGAGGCACTGATCACGTGACTGAGCAGGCACTGATCACGTGACTGAGCATGCACTGATCACGTGACTGAGCAGCACTGATCACGTGACTGAGCAGGCACTGATCACGTGACTGAGCATGCACTGATCACGTGACTGAGCATGCACTGATCACGTGACTGAGCAGGCACTGATCACGTGACTGAGCAGGCACTGATCACGTGACTGAGCATGCACTGATCACGTGACTGAGATGCACTGATCACGTGACTGAGATGCACTGATCACGTGACTGAGGGGCGCTGATCACGTGACTGAGAGGCGCTGATCACGTGGCTATCATGCACTGATCACGTGCTTCAGGAGGCAATAATCAAAGAGCTGAGCAGGCACTAATCACTTGGCTAAGAGGGCACTAATCACGGAGAGGAGCAGGAAATCGTCAAGGAGCTGAGCAAACTGTAATGAAGTGGTTAAGCAGACTCTAAACACGTGACGCAGCAGGCTCTACACCCGTGACTGAGCAGACACAATTTGGGCAGCTCAGCAGACACCAATGGTGCAGCTCAGCAGACACAAATGGTGCAGCTCAGCAGACACCAATCATGCAGCTCAGCAGGCAATACTCATGGAGCTGAGCAGGCAGGAATCACTCAGCTCAGCAGGCAAAGATCAAGTAGCTGAGCAGGCACGAATCTCGCAGCTCAGCTGGCAAAAATCAAGGAGCTGAGCAGACTGCCATTAAGTGGCTAAGCAGACTCTAAACACGTGACTCAGCAGGCTTGACACCCGTGACTGAGCACACACGAATCTTGCAGCCCAGCAGACAATACTCCTGGAGCTGAGCAGGCAGGAATAACGCAGCTCAGCAGACAGTAATGAAGGAGCTGAGCAGGCACGAATCACGCAGCTCAGCAGGCAATAATCCTGGAGCTGAGCAAGCAGGAATCACGCAGCTCAGCAGGCAATAATCAAGAAGCAGAGCAGGCAGGAATCAGGCAGCTCAGCAGCCAATAAGCAAGAAGCTAGCAGTCAGGAATCGCGCAGCTCAGCAGGCAATAATCATGGAGCTGAGCTGGCAGGAATCACGCAACTCAGCAGGCAATACTCACGGACCTGAGCAGGCAGGAATCACGCAACTTAGCAGGCAATAATAATTGGAGCTGAAGGCTGTAATGAACTGGATAAGCAGACTCTAATCACGTGATTCAGCCGGCTCCTCTCTGGGGACTGAGCAGGCACTTCTTATGCAGCTCAGCAAGCAAAAATCATGGAGCTGAGCAAGCAGGAATCACGCAGCTCAGCAGGCAATAATCATGGAGCTGAGCAAACAGGAATCACGCAGCTCAGCATGCAATAATCAAGAAGCTGAGCAGGCAGGAATCACGCAGCTCAGCAGGCAATAAATATGGAGCTGAGCAAGCAGGAATCACGCAGCTCAGCAGGCAATAATCAAGAAGCTGAGCAGGCAGGAATCACGCAGCTTAGCAGGCAATAATCATGGAGCTGAGCAGACTGTAATGAAGTGGCTAAGCAGACTCTAATCACGTCACTCAGCCGGCTCCTAACCCGGTCTTGAGCAGGCACTAATCACGCAGCTGAGCAGGGACTAATCACACAGCTGATCAGGCACGAGTCAGGCAGCTGAGCAGGGATTAAGCATGCAGCTGAGCAAGCGCTAATCCCTTGATTCAGCAGACCCTGATCACGTGACTGAGCAGGCCCTGATCACGTGGCTGAGCATGCACTGATCACGTGACTGAGCATGCACTGATCACGTGACTGAGAGGCACTGATCACGTGACTGAGAGGCACTGATCACGTGACTGAGAGGCGCTGATCACGTGACTGAGGGGCGCTGATCACGTGACTGAGAGGCGCTGATCACGTGGCTATCATGCACTGATCACGTGCTTCAGGAGGCAATAATCAAAGAGCTGAGCAGGCACTAATCACTTGGCTAAGAGGGCACTAATCACGGAGAGGAGCAGGAAATCGTCAAGGAGCTGAGCAAACTGTAATGAAGTGGTTAAGCAGACTCTAAACACGTGACGCAGCAGGCTCTACACCCGTGACTGAGCAGACACAATTTGGGCAGCTCAGCAGACACCAATGGTGCAGCTCAGCAGACACAAATGGTGCAGCTCAGCAGACACCAATCATGCAGCTCAGCAGGCAATACTCATGGAGCTGAGCAGGCAGGAATCACTCAGCTCAGCAGGCAAAGATCAAGGAGCTGAGCAGGCACGAATCTCGCAGCTCAGCTGGCAAAAATCAAGGAGCTGAGCAGACTGCCATTAAGTGGCTAAGCAGACTCTAAACACGTGACTCAGCAGGCTTGACACCCGTGACTGAGCACACACGAATCTTGCAGCCCAGCAGACAATACTCCTGGAGCTGAGCAGGCAGGAATCACGCAGCTCAGCAGACAGTAATCAAGGAGCTGAGCAGGCACGAATCACGCAGCTCAGCAGGCAATAATCCTGGAGCTGAGCAAGCAGGAATCACGCAGCTCAGCAGGCAATAATCAAGAAGCAGAGCAGGCAGGAATCAGGCAGCTCAGCAGCCAATAAGCAAGAAGCTAGCAGTCAGGAATCGCGCAGCTCAGCAGGCAATAATCATGGAGCTGAGCTGGCAGGAATCACGCCACTCAGCAGGCAATACTCACGGACCTGAGCAGGCAGGAATCACGCAACTTAGCAGGCAATAATAATTGGAGCTGAAGGCTGTAATGAACTGGATAAGCAGACTCTAATCACGTGATTCAGCCGGCTCCTCTCTGGGGACTGAGCAGGCACTTCTTATGCAGCTCAGCAAGCAAAAATCATGGAGCTGAGCAAGCAGGAATCACGCAGCTCAGCAGGCAATAATCATGGAGCTGAGCAAACAGGAATCACGCAGCTCAGCATGCAATAATCAAGAAGCTGAGCAGGCAGGAATCACGCAGCTCAGCAGGCAATAAATATGGAGCTGAGCAAGCAGGAATCACGCAGCTCAGCAGGCAATAATCAAGAAGCTGAGCAGGCAGGAATCACGCAGCTTAGCAGGCAATAATCATGGAGCTGAGCAGACTGTAATGAAGTGGCTAAGCAGACTCTAATCACGTCACTCAGCCGGCTCCTAACCCGGTCTTGAGCAGGCACTAATCACGCAGCTGAGCAGGGACTAATCACACAGCTGATCAGGCACGAGTCAGGCAGCTGAGCAGGGATTAAGCATGCAGCTGAGCAAGCGCTAATCCCTTGATTCAGCAGACCCTGATCACGTGACTGAGCAGGCCCTGATCACGTGGCTGAGCATGCACTGATCACGTGACTGAGCATGCACTGATCACGTGACTGAGAGGCACTGATCACGTGACTGAGAGGCACTGATCACGTGACTGAGCATGCACTGATCACGTGACTGAGAGGCACTGATCACGTGACTGAGAGGCGCTGATCACGTGACTGAGGGGCGCTGATCACGTGACTGAGAGGCGCTGATCACGTGGCTATCATGCACTGATCACGTGCTTCAGGAGGCAATAATCAAAGAGCTGAGCAGGCACTAATCACTTGGCTAAGAGGGCACTAATCACGGAGAGGAGCAGGAAATCGTCAAGGAGCTGAGCAAACTGTAATGAAGTGGTTAAGCAGACTCTAAACACGTGACGCAGCAGGCTCTACACCCGTGACTGAGCAGACACAATTTGGGCAGCTCAGCAGACACCAATGGTGCAGCTCAGCAGACACAAATGGTGCAGCTCAGCAGACACCAATCATGCAGCTCAGCAGGCAATACTCATGGAGCTGAGCAGGCAGGAATCACTCAGCTCAGCAGGCAAAGATCAAGGAGCTGAGCAGGCACGAATCTCGCAGCTCAGCTGGCAAAAATCAAGGAGCTGAGCAGACTGCCATTAAGTGGCTAAGCAGACTCTAAACACGTGACTCAGCAGGCTTGACACCCGTGACTGAGCACACACGAATCTTGCAGCCCAGCAGACAATACTCCTGGAGCTGAGCAGGCAGGAATCACGCAGCTCAGCAGACAGTAATCAAGGAGCTGAGCAGGCACGAATCACGCAGCTCAGCAGGCAATAATCCTGGACCTGAGCAAGCAGGAATCACGCAGCTCAGCAGGCAATAATCAAGAAGCAGAGCAGGCAGGAATCAGGCAGCTCAGCAGCCAATAAGCAAGAAGCTAGCAGTCAGGAATCGCGCAGCTCAGCAGGCAATAATCATGGAGCTGAGCTGGCAGGAATCACGCAACTCAGCAGGCAATACTCACGGACCTGAGCAGGCAGGAATCACGCAACTTAGCAGGCAATAATAATTGGAGCTGAAGGCTGTAATGAACTGGATAAGCAGACTCTAATCACGTGATTCAGCCGGCTCCTCTCTGGGGACTGAGCAGGCACTTCTTATGCAGCTCAGCAAGCAAAAATCATGGAGCTGAGCAAGCAGGAATCACGCAGCTCAGCATGCAATAATCAAGAAGCTGAGCAGGCAGGAATCACGCAGCTCAGCAGGCAATAAATATGGAGCTGAGCAAGCAGGAATCACGCAGCTCAGCAGGCAATAATCAAGAAGCTGAGCAGGCAGGAATCACGCAGCTTAGCAGGCAATAATCATGGAGCTGAGCAGACTGTAATGAAGTGGCTAAGCAGACTCTAATCACGTCACTCAGCCGGCTCCTAACCCGGTCTTGAGCAGGCACTAATCACGCAGCTGAGCAGGGACTAATCACACAGCTGATCAGGCACGAGTCAGGCAGCTGAGCAGGGATTAAGCATGCAGCTGAGCAAGCGCTAATCCCTTGATTCAGCAGACCCTGATCACGTGACTGAGCAGGCCCTGATCACGTGGCTGAGCATGCACTGATCACGTGACTGAGCATGCACTGATCACGTGACTGAGAGGCACTGATCACGTGACTGAGAGGCACTGATCACGTGACTGAGCATGCACTGATCACGTGACTGAGAGGCACTGATCACGTGACTGAGAGGCGCTGATCACGTGACTGAGGGGCGCTGATCACGTGACTGAGAGGCGCTGATCACGTGGCTATCATGCACTGATCACGTGCTTCAGGAGGCAATAATCAAAGAGCTGAGCAGGCACTAATCACTTGGCTAAGAGGGCACTAATCACGGAGAGGAGCAGGAAATCGTCAAGGAGCTGAGCAAACTGTAATGAAGTGGTTAAGCAGACTCTAAACACGTGACGCAGCAGGCTCTACACCCGTGACTGAGCAGACACAATTTGGGCAGCTCAGCAGACACCAATGGTGCAGCTCAGCAGACACAAATGGTGCAGCTCAGCAGACACCAATCATGCAGCTCAGCAGGCAATACTCATGGAGCTGAGCAGGCAGGAATCACTCAGCTCAGCAGGCAAAGATCAAGGAGCTGAGCAGGCACGAATCTCGCAGCTCAGCTGGCAAAAATCAAGGAGCTGAGCAGACTGCCATTAAGTGGCTAAGCAGACTCTAAACACGTGACTCAGCAGGCTTGACACCCGTGACTGAGCACACACGAATCTTGCAGCCCAGCAGACAATACTCCTGGAGCTGAGCAGGCAGGAATCACGCAGCTCAGCAGACAGTAATGAAGGAGCTGAGCAGGCACGAATCACGCAGCTCAGCAGGCAATAATCCTGGAGCTGAGCAAGCAGGAATCACGCAGCTCAGCAGGCAATAATCAAGAAGCAGAGCAGGCAGGAATCAGGCAGCTCAGCAGCCAATAAGCAAGAAGCTAGCAGTCAGGAATCGCGCAGCTCAGCAGGCAATAATCATGGAGCTGAGCTGGCAGGAATCACGCAACTCAGCAGGCAATACTCACGGACCTGAGCAGGCAGGAAACACGCAACTTAGCAGGCAATAATAATTGGAGCTGAAGGCTGTAATGAACTGGATAAGCAGACTCTAATCACGTGATTCAGCCGGCTCCTCTCTGGGGACTGAGCAGGCACTTATTATGCAGCTCAGCAAGCAAAAATCATGGAGCTGAGCAAGCAGGAATCACGCAGCTCAGCAGGCAATAATCAAGAAGCTGAGCAGGCAGGAATCACGCAGCTTAGCAGGCAATAATCATGGAGCTGAGCAGACTGTAATGAAGTGGCTAAGCAGACTCTAATCACGTCACTCAGCCGGCTCCTAACCCGGTCTTGAGCAGGCACTAATCACGCAGCTGAGCAGGGACTAATCACACAGCTGATCAGGCACGAGTCAGGCAGCTGAGCAGGGATTAAGCATGCAGCTGAGCAAGCGCTAATCCCTTGATTCAGCAGACCCTGATCACGTGACTGAGCAGGCCCTGATCACGTGGCTGAGCATGCACTGATCACGTGACTGAGCATGCACTGATCACGTGACTGAGAGGCACTGATCACGTGACTGAGAGGCACTGATCACGTGACTGAGAGGCACTGATCACGTGACTGAGAGGCGCTGATCACGTGACTGAGGGGCGCTGATCACGTGACTGAGAGGCGCTGATCACGTGGCTATCATGCACTGATCACGTGCTTCAGGAGGCAATAATCAAAGAGCTGAGCAGGCACTAATCACTTGGCTAAGAGGGCACTAATCACGGAGAGGAGCAGGAAATCGTCAAGGAGCTGAGCAAACTGTAATGAAGTGGTTAAGCAGACTCTAAACACGTGACGCAGCAGGCTCTACACCCGTGACTGAGCAGACACAATTTGGGCAGCTCAGCAGACACCAATGGTGCAGCTCAGCAGACACAAATGGTGCAGCTCAGCAGACACCAATCATGCAGCTCAGCAGGCAATACTCATGGAGCTGAGCAGGCAGGAATCACTCAGCTCAGCAGGCAAAGATCAAGGAGCTGAGCAGGCACGAATCTCGCAGCTCAGCTGGCAAAAATCAAGGAGCTGAGCAGACTGCCATTAAGTGGCTAAGCAGACTCTAAACACGTGACTCAGCAGGCTTGACACCCGTGACTGAGCACACACGAATCTTGCAGCCCAGCAGACAATACTCCTGGAGCTGAGCAGGCAGGAATCACGCAGCTCAGCAGACAGTAATCAAGGAGCTGAGCAGGCACGAATCACGCAGCTCAGCAGGCAATAATCCTGGAGCTGAGCAAGCAGGAATCACGCAGCTCAGCAGGCAATAATCAAGAAGCAGAGCAGGCAGGAATCAGGCAGCTCAGCAGCCAATAAGCAAGAAGCTAGCAGTCAGGAATCGCGCAGCTCAGCAGGCAATAATCATGGAGCTGAGCTGGCAGGAATCACGCAACTCAGCAGGCAATACTCACGGACCTGAGCAGGCAGGAAACACGCAACTTAGCAGGCAATAATAATTGGAGCTGAAGGCTGTAATGAACTGGATAAGCAGACTCTAATCACGTGATTCAGCCGGCTCCTCTCTGGGGACTGAGCAGGCACTTATTATGCAGCTCAGCATGCAATAATCAAGAAGCTGAGCAGGCAGGAATCACGCAGCTCAGCAGGCAATAAATATGGAGCTGAGCAAGCAGGAATCACGCAGCTCAGCAGGCAATAATCAAGAAGCTGAGCAGGCAGGAATCACGCAGCTTAGCAGGCAATAATCATGGAGCTGAGCAGACTGTAATGAAGTGGCTAAGCAGACTCTAATCACGTCACTCAGCCCGCTCCTAACCCGGTCTTGAGCAGGCACTAATCACGCAGCTGAGCAGGGACTAATCACACAGCTGATCAGGCACGAGTCAGGCAGCTGAGCAGGGATTAAGCATGCAGCTGAGCAAGCGCTAATCCCTTGATTCAGCAGACCCTGATCACGTGACTGAGCAGGCCCTGATCACGTGGCTGAGCATGCACTGATCACGTGACTGAGCATGCACTGATCACGTGACTGAGAGGCACTGATCACGTGACTGAGAGGCACTGATCACGTGACTGAGCATGCACTGATCACGTGACTGAGAGGCACTGATCACGTGACTGAGAGGCGCTGATCACGTGACTGAGGGCGCTGATCACGTGACTGAGAGGCGCTGATCACGTGGCTATCATGCACTGATCACGTGCTTCAGGAGGCAATAATCAAAGAGCTGAGCAGGCACTAATCACTTGGCTAAGAGGGCACTAATCACGGAGAGGAGCAGGAAATCGTCAAGGAGCTGAGCAAACTGTAATGAAGTGGTTAAGCAGACTCTAAACACGTGACGCAGCAGGCTCTACACCCGTGACTGAGCAGACACAATTTGGGCAGCTCAGCAGACACCAATGGTGCAGCTCAGCAGACACAAATGGTGCAGCTCAGCAGACACCAATCATGCAGCTCAGCAGGCAATACTCATGGAGCTGAGCAGGCAGGAATCACTCAGCTCAGCAGGCAAAGATCAAGGAGCTGAGCAGGCACGAATCTCGCAGCTCAGCTGGCAAAAATCAAGGAGCTGAGCAGACTGCCATTAAGTGGCTAAGCAGACTCTAAACACGTGACTCAGCAGGCTTGACACCCGTGACTGAGCACACACGAATCTTGCAGCCCAGCAGACAATACTCCTGGAGCTGAGCAGGCAGGAATCACGCAGCTCAGCAGACAGTAATCAAGGAGCTGAGCAGGCACGAATCACGCAGCTCAGCAGGCAATAATCCTGGAGCTGAGCAAGCAGGAATCACGCAGCTCAGCAGGCAATAATCAAGAAGCAGAGCAGGCAGGAATCAGGCAGCTCAGCAGCCAATAAGCAAGAAGCTAGCAGTCAGGAATCGCGCAGCTCAGCAGGCAATAATCATGGAGCTGAGCTGGCAGGAATCACGCAACTCAGCAGGCAATACTCACGGACCTGAGCAGGCAGGAAACACGCAACTTAGCAGGCAATAATAATTGGAGCTGAAGGCTGTAATGAACTGGATAAGCAGACTCTAATCACGTGATTCAGCCGGCTCCTCTCTGGGGACTGAGCAGGCACTTATTATGCAGCTCAGCAAGCAAAAATCATGGAGCTGAGCAAGCAGGAATCACGCAGCTCAGCAGGCAATAATCAAGAAGCTGAGCAGGCAGGAATCACGCAGCTTAGCAGGCAATAATCATGGAGCTGAGCAGACTGTAATGAAGTGGCTAAGCAGACTCTAATCACGTCACTCAGCCGGCTCCTAACCCGGTCTTGAGCAGGCACTAATCACGCAGCTGAGCAGGGACTAATCACACAGCTGATCAGGCACGAGTCAGGCAGCTGAGCAGGGATTAAGCATGCAGCTGAGCAAGCGCTAATCCCTTGATTCAGCAGACCCTGATCACGTGACTGAGCAGGCCCTGATCACGTGGCTGAGCATGCACTGATCACGTGACTGAGCATGCACTGATCACGTGACTGAGAGGCACTGATCACGTGACTGAGAGGCACTGATCACGTGACTGAGCATGCACTGATCACGTGACTGAGAGGCACTGATCACGTGACTGAGAGGCGCTGATCACGTGACTGAGGGGCGCTGATCACGTGACTGAGAGGCGCTGATCACGTGGCTATCATGCACTGATCACGTGCTTCAGGAGGCAATAATCAAAGAGCTGAGCAGGCACTAATCACTTGGCTAAGAGGGCACTAATCACGGAGAGGAGCAGGAAATCGTCAAGGAGCTGAGCAAACTGTAATGAAGTGGTTAAGCAGACTCTAAACACGTGACGCAGCAGGCTCTACACCCGTGACTGAGCAGACACAATTTGGGCAGCTCAGCAGACACCAATGGTGCAGCTCAGCAGACACAAATGGTGCAGCTCAGCAGACACCAATCATGCAGCTCAGCAGGCAATACTCATGGAGCTGAGCAGGCAGGAATCACTCAGCTCAGCAGGCAAAGATCAAGGAGCTGAGCAGGCACGAATCTCGCAGCTCAGCTGGCAAAAATCAAGGAGCTGAGCAGACTGCCATTAAGTGGCTAAGCAGACTCTAAACACGTGACTCAGCAGGCTTGACACCCGTGACTGAGCACACACGAATCTTGCAGCCCAGCAGACAATACTCCTGGAGCTGAGCAGGCAGGAATCACGCAGCTCAGCAGACAGTAATCAAGGAGCTGAGCAGGCACGAATCACGCAGCTCAGCAGGCAATAATCCTGGAGCTGAGCAAGCAGGAATCACGCAGCTCAGCAGGCAATAATCAAGAAGCAGAGCAGGCAGGAATCAGGCAGCTCAGCAGCCAATAAGCAAGAAGCTAGCAGTCAGGAATCGCGCAGCTCAGCAGGCAATAATCATGGAGCTGAGCTGGCAGGAATCACGCAACTCAGCAGGCAATACTCACGGACCTGAGCAGGCAGGAATCACGCAACTTAGCAGGCAATAATAATTGGAGCTGAAGGCTGTAATGAACTGGATAAGCAGACTCTAATCACGTGATTCAGCCGGCTCCTCTCTGGGGACTGAGCAGGCACTTCTTATGCAGCTCAGCAAGCAAAAATCATGGAGCTGAGCAAGCAGGAATCACGCAGCTCAGCAGGCAATAAACAAGAAGCTGAGCAGGCAGGAATCACGCAGCTCAGCAGGCAATAAATATGGAGCTGAGCAAGCAGGAATCACGCAGCTCAGCAGGCAATAATCAAGAAGCTGAGCAGGCAGGAATCACGCAGCTTAGCAGGCAATAATCATGGAGCTGAGCAGACTGTAATGAAGTGGCTAAGCAGACTCTAATCACGTCACTCAGCCGGCTCCTAACCCGGTCTTGAGCAGGCACTAATCACGCAGCTGAGCAGGGACTAATCACACAGCTGATCAGGCACGAGTCAGGCAGCTGAGCAGGGATTAAGCATGCAGCTGAGCAAGCGCTAATCCCTTGATTCAGCAGACCCTGATCACGTGACTGAGCAGGCCCTGATCACGTGGCTGAGCATGCACTGATCACGTGACTGAGCATGCACTGATCACGTGACTGAGAGGCACTGATCACGTGACTGAGAGGCACTGATCACGTGACTGAGCATGCACTGATCACGTGACTGAGAGGCACTGATCACGTGACTGAGAGGCGCTGATCACGTGACTGAGGGGCGCTGATCACGTGACTGAGAGGCGCTGATCACGTGGCTATCATGCACTGATCACGTGCTTCAGGAGGCAATAATCAAAGAGCTGAGCAGGCACTAATCACTTGGCTAAGAGGGCACTAATCACGGAGAGGAGCAGGAAATCGTCAAGGAGCTGAGCAAACTGTAATGAAGTGGTTAAGCAGACTCTAAACACGTGACGCAGCAGGCTCTACACCCGTGACTGAGCAGACACAATTTGGGCAGCTCAGCAGACACCAATGGTGCAGCTCAGCAGACACAAATGGTGCAGCTCAGCAGACACCAATCATGCAGCTCAGCAGGCAATACTCATGGAGCTGAGCAGGCAGGAATCACTCAGCTCAGCAGGCAAAGATCAAGGAGCTGAGCAGGCACGAATCTCGCAGCTCAGCTGGCAAAAATCAAGGAGCTGAGCAGACTGCCATTAAGTGGCTAAGCAGACTCTAAACACGTGACTCAGCAGGCTTGACACCCGTGACTGAGCACACACGAATCTTGCAGCCCAGCAGACAATACTCCTGGAGCTGAGCAGGCAGGAATCACGCAGCTCAGCAGACAGTAATCAAGGAGCTGAGCAGGCACGAATCACGCAGCTCAGCAGGCAATAATCCTGGAGCTGAGCAAGCAGGAATCACGCAGCTCAGCAGGCAATAATCAAGAAGCAGAGCAGGCAGGAATCAGGCAGCTCAGCAGCCAATAAGCAAGAAGCTAGCAGTCAGGAATCGCGCAGCTCAGCAGGCAATAATCATGGAGCTGAGCTGGCAGGAATCACGCAACTCAGCAGGCAATACTCACGGACCTGAGCAGGCAGGAATCACGCAACTTAGCAGGCAATAATAATTGGAGCTGAAGGCTGTAATGAACTGGATAAGCAGACTCTAATCACGTGATTCAGCCGGCTCCTCTCTGGGGACTGAGCAGGCACTTCTTATGCAGCTCAGCAAGCAAAAATCATGGAGCTGAGCAAGCAGGAATCACGCAGCTCAGCAGGCAATAAACAAGAAGCTGAGCAGGCAGGAATCACGCAGCTCAGCAGGCAATAAATATGGAGCTGAGCAAGCAGGAATCACGCAGCTCAGCAGGCAATAATCAAGAAGCTGAGCAGGCAGGAATCACGCAGCTTAGCAGGCAATAATCATGGAGCTGAGCAGACTGTAATGAAGTGGCTAAGCAGACTCTAATCACGTCACTCAGCCGGCTCCTAACCCGGTCTTGAGCAGGCACTAATCACGCAGCTGAGCAGGGACTAATCACACAGCTGATCAGGCACGAGTCAGGCAGCTGAGCAGGGATTAAGCATGCAGCTGAGCAAGCGCTAATCCCTTGATTCAGCAGACCCTGATCACGTGACTGAGCAGGCCCTGATCACGTGGCTGAGCATGCACTGATCACGTGACTGAGCATGCACTGATCACGTGACTGAGAGGCACTGATCACGTGACTGAGAGGCACTGATCACGTGACTGAGCATGCACTGATCACGTGACTGAGAGGCACTGATCACGTGACTGAGAGGCGCTGATTACGTGACTGAGGGGCGCTGATCACGTGACTGAGAGGCGCTGATCACGTGGCTATCATGCACTGATCACGTGCTTCAGGAGGCAATAATCAAAGAGCTGAGCAGGCACTAATCACTTGGCTAAGAGGGCACTAATCACGGAGAGGAGCAGGAAATCGTCAAGGAGCTGAGCAAACTGTAATGAAGTGGTTAAGCAGACTCTAAACACGTGACGCAGCAGGCTCTATACCCGTGACTGAGCAGACACAATTTGGGCAGCTCAGCAGACACCAATGGTGCAGCTCAGCAGACACCAATCATGCAGCTCAGCAGGCAATACTCATGGAGCTGAGCAGGCAGGAATCACGCAGCTCAGCAGGCAAAATCAAGGAGCTGAGCAGGCACGAATCACGCAGCTCAGCAGGCAATAATCCTGGAGCTGAGCAAGCAGGAATCACGCAGCTCAGCAGGCAATAATCAAGAAGCAGAGCAGGCAGGAATCAGGCAGCTCAGCAGCCAATAAGCAAGAAGCTGAGCAGGCAGGAATCGCGCAGCTCAGCAGGCAATAATCATGGAGCTGAGCTGGCAGGAATCACGCAGCTCAGCAGGCAATACTCACGGAGCTGAGCAGGCAGGAATCACGCAGCTCAGCAGGCAATAATAATTGGAGCTGAAGGCTGTAATGAACTGGATAAGCAGAGTCTAATCACGTGATTCAGCCGGCTCCTCTCTGGGGACTGAGCAGGCACTTCTTATGCAGCTCAGCAAGCAAAAATCATGGAGCTGAGCAAGCAGGAATCACGCAGCTCAGCAGGCAATAATCATGGAGCTGAGCAAACAGGAATCACGCAGCTCACCATGCAATAATCAAGAAGCTGAGCAGGCAGGAATCACGCAGCTCAGCATGCAAAAATCATGGAGCTGAGCAAGCAGGAATCACGCAGCTCAGCAGGCAATAATCATGGAGCTGAGCAAGCAGGAATCACGCAGCTCAGCAGGCAGTAATCAAGAAGCTGAGCAGGCAGGAATCACGCAGCTTAGCAGGCAATAATCATGGAGCTGAGCAGACTGTAATGAAGTGGCTAAGCAGACTCTAATCACGTCACTCAGCCGGCTCCTAACCCGGTCTTGAGCAGGCACTAATCACGCAGCTGAGCAGGGACTAATCACACAGCTGATCAGGCACGAGTCAGGCAGCTGAGCAGGGATTAAGCATGCAGCTGAGCAAGCGCTAATCCCTTGATTCAGCAGACCCTGATCACGTGACTGAGCAGGCCCTGATCACGTGGCTGAGCATGCACTGATCACGTGACTGAGAGGCACTGATCACGTGACTGAGAGGCACTGATCACGTGACTGAGCATGCACTGATCACGTGACTGAGAGGCACTGATCACGTGACTGAGAGGCGCTGATCACGTGACTGAGGGCGCTGATCATGTGACTGAGAGGCGCTGATCACGTGGCTATCATGCACTGATCACGTGCTTCAGGAGGCAATAATCAAAGAGCTGAGCAGGCACTAATCACTTGGCTAAGAGGGCACTAATCACGGAGAGGAGCAGGAAATCGTCAAGGAGCTGAGCAAACTGTAATGAAGTGGTTAAGCAGACTCTAAACACGTGACGCAGCAGGCTCTACACCCGTGACTGAGCAGACACAATTTGGGCAGCTCAGCAGACACCAATGGTGCAGCTCAGCAGACACAAATGGTGCAGCTCAGCAGACACCAATCATGCAGCTCAGCAGGCAATACTCATGGAGCTGAGCAGGCAGGAATCACTCAGCTCAGCAGGCAAAGATCAAGGAGCTGAGCAGGCACGAATCTCGCAGCTCAGCTGGCAAAAATCAAGGAGCTGAGCAGACTGCCATTAAGTGGCTAAGCAGACTCTAAACACGTGACTCAGCAGGCTTGACACCCGTGACTGAGCACACACGAATCTTGCAGCCCAGCAGACAATACTCCTGGAGCTGAGCAGGCAGGAATCACGCAGCTCAGCAGACAGTAATCAAGGAGCTGAGCAGGCACGAATCACGCAGCTCAGCAGGCAATAATCCTGGAGCTGAGCAAGCAGGAATCACGCAGCTCAGCAGGCAATAATCAAGAAGCAGAGCAGGCAGGAATCAGGCAGCTCAGCAGCCAATAAGCAAGAAGCTAGCAGTCAGGAATCGCGCAGCTCAGCAGGCAATAATCATGGAGCTGAGCTGGCAGGAATCACGCAACTCAGCAGGCAATACTCACGGACCTGAGCAGGCAGGAATCACGCAACTTAGCAGGCAATAATAATTGGAGCTGAAGGCTGTAATGAACTGGATAAGCAGACTCTAATCACGTGATTCAGCCGGCTCCTCTCTGGGGACTGAGCAGGCACTTCTTATGCAGCTCAGCAAGCAAAAATCATGGAGCTGAGCAAGCAGGAATCACGCAGCTCAGCAGGCAACAATCAAGAAGCTGAGCAGGCAGGAATCACGCAGCTCAGCAGGCAATAAATATGGAGCTGAGCAAGCAGGAATCACGCAGCTCAGCAGGCAATAATCAAGAAGCTGAGCAGGCAGGAATCACGCAGCTTAGCAGGCAATAATCATGGAGCTGAGCAGACTGTAATGAAGTGGCTAAGCAGACTCTAATCACGTCACTCAGCCGGCTCCTAACCCGGTCTTGAGCAGGCACTAATCACGCAGCTGAGCAGGGACTAATCACACAGCTGATCAGGCACGAGTCAGGCAGCTGAGCAGGGATTAAGCATGCAGCTGAGCAAGCGCTAATCCCTTGATTCAGCAGACCCTGATCACGTGACTGAGCAGGCCCTGATCACGTGGCTGAGCATGCACTGATCACGTGACTGAGCATGCACTGATCACGTGACTGAGAGGCACTGATCACGTGACTGAGAGGCACTGATCACGTGACTGAGCATGCACTGATCACGTGACTGAGAGGCACTGATCACGTGACTGAGAGGCGCTGATCACGTGACTGAGGGGCGCTGATCACGTGACTGAGAGGCGCTGATCACGTGGCTATCATGCACTGATCACGTGCTTCAGGAGGCAATAATCAAAGAGCTGAGCAGGCACTAATCACTTGGCTAAGAGGGCACTAATCACGGAGAGGAGCAGGAAATCGTCAAGGAGCTGAGCAAACTGTAATGAAGTGGTTAAGCAGACTCTAAACACGTGACGCAGCAGGCTCTACACCCGTGACTGAGCAGACACAATTTGGGCAGCTCAGCAGACACCAATGGTGCAGCTCAGCAGACACAAATGGTGCAGCTCAGCAGACACCAATCATGCAGCTCAGCAGGCAATACTCATGGAGCTGAGCAGGCAGGAATCACTCAGCTCAGCAGGCAAAGATCAAGGAGCTGAGCAGGCACGAATCTCGCAGCTCAGCTGGCAAAAATCAAGGAGCTGAGCAGACTGCCATTAAGTGGCTAAGCAGACTCTAAACACGTGACTCAGCAGGCTTGACACCCGTGACTGAGCACACACGAATCTTGCAGCCCAGCAGACAATACTCCTGGAGCTGAGCAGGCAGGAATCACGCAGCTCAGCAGACAGTAATCAAGGAGCTGAGCAGGCACGAATCACGCAGCTCAGCAGGCAATAATCCTGGAGCTGAGCAAGCAGGAATCACGCAGCTCAGCAGGCAATAATCAAGAAGCAGAGCAGGCAGGAATCAGGCAGCTCAGCAGCCAATAAGCAAGAAGCTAGCAGTCAGGAATCGCGCAGCTCAGCAGGCAATAATCATGGAGCTGAGCTGGCAGGAATCACGCAACTCAGCAGGCAATACTCACGGACCTGAGCAGGCAGGAATCACGCAACTTAGCAGGCAATAATAATTGGAGCTGAAGGCTGTAATGAACTGGATAAGCAGACTCTAATCACGTGATTCAGCCGGCTCCTCTCTGGGGACTGAGCAGGCACTTCTTATGCAGCTCAGCAAGCAAAAATCATGGAGCTGAGCAAGCAGGAATCACGCAGCTCAGCAGGCAATAAACAAGAAGCTGAGCAGGCAGGAATCACGCAGCTCAGCAGGCAATAAATATGGAGCTGAGCAAGCAGGAATCACGCAGCTCAGCAGGCAATAATCAAGAAGCTGAGCAGGCAGGAATCACGCAGCTTAGCAGGCAATAATCATGGAGCTGAGCAGACTGTAATGAAGTGGCTAAGCAGACTCTAATCACGTCACTCAGCCGGCTCCTAACCCGGTCTTGAGCAGGCACTAATCACGCAGCTGAGCAGGGACTAATCACACAGCTGATCAGGCACGAGTCAGGCAGCTGAGCAGGGATTAAGCATGCAGCTGAGCAAGCGCTAATCCCTTGATTCAGCAGACCCTGATCACGTGACTGAGCAGGCCCTGATCACGTGGCTGAGCATGCACTGATCACGTGACTGAGCATGCACTGATCACGTGACTGAGAGGCACTGATCACGTGACTGAGAGGCACTGATCACGTGACTGAGCATGCACTGATCACGTGACTGAGAGGCACTGATCACGTGACTGAGAGGCGCTGATCACGTGACTGAGAGGCGCTGATCACGTGACTGAGGGCGCTGATCACGTGACTGAGAGGCGCTGATCACGTGGCTATCATGCACTGATCACGTGCTTCAGGAGGCAATAATCAAAGAGCTGAGCAGGCACTAATCACTTGGCTAAGAGGGCACTAATCACGGAGAGGAGCAGGAAATCGTCAAGGAGCTGAGCAAACTGTAATGAAGTGGTTAAGCAGACTCTAAACACGTGACGCAGCAGGCTCTATACCCGTGACTGAGCAGACACAATTTGGGCAGCTCAGCAGACACCAATGGTGCAGCTCAGCAGACACCAATCATGCAGCTCAGCAGGCAATACTCATGGAGCTGAGCAGGCAGGAATCACTCAGCTCAGCAGACAGTAATCAAGGAGCTGAGCAGGCACGAATCACGCAGCTCAGCAGGCAATAATCCTGGAGCTGAGCAAGCAGGAATCACGCAGCTCAGCAGGCAATAATCAAGAAGCAGAGCAGGCAGGAATCAGGCAGCTCAGCAGCCAATAAGCAAGAAGCTAGCAGTCAGGAATCGCGCAGCTCAGCAGGCAATAATCATGGAGCTGAGCTGGCAGGAATCACGCAACTCAGCAGGCAATACTCACGGACCTGAGCAGGCAGGAATCACGCAACTTAGCAGGCAATAATAATTGGAGCTGAAGGCTGTAATGAACTGGATAAGCAGAGTCTAATCACGTGATTCAGCCGGCTCCTCTCTGGGGACTGAGCAGGCACTTCTTATGCAGCTCAGCAAGCAAAAATCATGGAGCTGAGCAAGCAGGAATCACGCAGCTCAGCAGGCAATAATCATGGAGCTGAGCAAACAGGAATCACGCAGCTCACCATGCAATAATCAAGAAGCTGAGCAGGCAGGAATCACGCAGCTCAGCAGGCAATAATTATGGAGCTGAGCAAGCAGGAATCACGCAGCTCAGCAGGCAGTAATCAAGAAGCTGAGCAGGCAGGAATCACGCAGCTTAGCAGGCAATAATCATGGAGCTGAGCAGACTGTAATGAAGTGGCTAAGCAGACTCTAATCACGTCACTCAGCCGGCTCCTAACCCGGTCTTGAGCAGGCACTAATCACGCAGCTGAGCAGGGACTAATCACACAGCTGATCAGGCACGAGTCAGGCAGCTGAGCAGGGATTAAGCATGCAGCTGAGCAAGCGCTAATCCCTTGATTCAGCAGACCCTGATCACGTGACTGAGCAGGCCCTGATCACGTGGCTGAGCATGCACTGATCACGTGACTGAGATGCACTGATCACGTGACTGAGAGGCACTGATCACGTGACTGAGCATGCACTGATCACGTGACTGAGAGGCACTGATCACGTGACTGAGAGGCGCTGATCACGTGACTGAGGGCGCTGATCACGTGACTGAGAGGCGCTGATCACGTGGCTATCATGCACTGATCACGTGCTTCAGGAGGCAATAATCAAAGAGCTGAGCAGGCACTAATCACTTGGCTAAGAGGGCACTAATCACGGAGAGGAGCAGGAAATCGTCAAGGAGCTGAGCAAACTGTAATGAAGTGGTTAAGCAGACTCTAAACACGTGACGCAGCAGGCTCTACACCCGTGACTGAGCAGACACAATTTGGGCAGCTCAGCAGACACCAATGGTGCAGCTCAGCAGACACAAATGGTGCAGCTCAGCAGACACCAATCATGCAGCTCAGCAGGCAATACTCATGGAGCTGAGCAGGCAGGAATCACTCAGCTCAGCAGGCAAAGATCAAGGAGCTGAGCAGGCACGAATCTCGCAGCTCAGCTGGCAAAAATCAAGGAGCTGAGCAGACTGCCATTAAGTGGCTAAGCAGACTCTAAACACGTGACTCAGCAGGCTTGACACCCGTGACTGAGCACACACGAATCTTGCAGCCCAGCAGACAATACTCCTGGAGCTGAGCAGGCAGGAATCACGCAGCTCAGCAGACAGTAATCAAGGAGCTGAGCAGGCACGAATCACGCAGCTCAGCAGGCAATAATCCTGGAGCTGAGCAAGCAGGAATCACGCAGCTCAGCAGGCAATAATCAAGAAGCAGAGCAGGCAGGAATCAGGCAGCTCAGCAGCCAATAAGCAAGAAGCTAGCAGTCAGGAATCGCGCAGCTCAGCAGGCAATAATCATGGAGCTGAGCTGGCAGGAATCACGCAACTCAGCAGGCAATACTCACGGACCTGAGCAGGCAGGAAACACGCAACTTAGCAGGCAATAATAATTGGAGCTGAAGGCTGTAATGAACTGGATAAGCAGACTCTAATCACGTGATTCAGCCGGCTCCTCTCTGGGGACTGAGCAGGCACTTCTTATGCAGCTCAGCAAGCAAAAATCATGGAGCTGAGCAAGCAGGAATCACGCAGCTCAGCAGGCAATAAACAAGAAGCTGAGCAGGCAGGAATCACGCAGCTCAGCAGGCAATAAATATGGAGCTGAGCAAGCAGGAATCACGCAGCTCAGCAGGCAATAATCAAGAAGCTGAGCAGGCAGGAATCACGCAGCTTAGCAGGCAATAATCATGGAGCTGAGCAGACTGTAATGAAGTGGCTAAGCAGACTCTAATCACGTCACTCAGCCGGCTCCTAACCCGGTCTTGAGCAGGCACTAATCACGCAGCTGAGCAGGGACTAATCACACAGCTGATCAGGCACGAGTCAGGCAGCTGAGCAGGGATTAAGCATGCAGCTGAGCAAGCGCTAATCCCTTGATTCAGCAGACCCTGATCACGTGACTGAGCAGGCCCTGATCACGTGGCTGAGCATGCACTGATCACGTGACTGAGCATGCACTGATCACGTGACTGAGAGGCACTGATCACGTGACTGAGAGGCACTGATCACGTGACTGAGCATGCACTGATCACGTGACTGAGAGGCACTGATCACGTGACTGAGAGGCGCTGATTACGTGACTGAGGGGCGCTGATCACGTGACTGAGAGGCGCTGATCACGTGGCTATCATGCACTGATCACGTGCTTCAGGAGGCAATAATCAAAGAGCTGAGCAGGCACTAATCACTTGGCTAAGAGGGCACTAATCACGGAGAGGAGCAGGAAATCGTCAAGGAGCTGAGCAAACTGTAATGAAGTGGTTAAGCAGACTCTAAACACGTGACGCAGCAGGCTCTATACCCGTGACTGAGCAGACACAATTTGGGCAGCTCAGCAGACACCAATGGTGCAGCTCAGCAGACACCAATCATGCAGCTCAGCAGGCAATACTCATGGAGCTGAGCAGGCAGGAATCACGCAGCTCAGCAGACAGTAATCAAGGAGCTGAGCAGGCACGAATCACGCAGCTCAGCAGGCAATAATCCTGGAGCTGAGCAAGCAGGAATCACGCAGCTCAGCAGGCAATAATCAAGAAGCAGAGCAGGCAGGAATCAGGCAGCTCAGCAGCCAATAAGCAAGAAGCTAGCAGTCAGGAATCGCGCAGCTCAGCAGGCAATAATCATGGAGCTGAGCTGGCAGGAATCACGCAACTCAGCAGGCAATACTCACGGACCTGAGCAGGCAGGAATCACGCAACTTAGCAGGCAATAATAATTGGAGCTGAAGGCTGTAATGAACTGGATAAGCAGAGTCTAATCACGTGATTCAGCCGGCTCCTCTCTGGGGACTGAGCAGGCACTTCTTATGCAGCTCAGCAAGCAAAAATCATGGAGCTGAGCAAGCAGGAATCACGCAGCTCAGCAGGCAATAATCATGGAGCTGAGCAAACAGGAATCACGCAGCTCACCATGCAATAATCAAGAAGCTGAGCAGGCAGGAATCACGCAGCTCAGCAGGCAATAATTATGGAGCTGAGCAAGCAGGAATCACGCAGCTCAGCAGGCAGTAATCAAGAAGCTGAGCAGGCAGGAATCACGCAGCTTAGCAGGCAATAATCATGGAGCTGAGCAGACTGTAATGAAGTGGCTAAGCAGACTCTAATCACGTCACTCAGCCGGCTCCTAACCCGGTCTTGAGCAGGCACTAATCACGCAGCTGAGCAGGGACTAATCACACAGCTGATCAGGCACGAGTCAGGCAGCTGAGCAGGGATTAAGCATGCAGCTGAGCAAGCGCTAATCCCTTGATTCAGCAGACCCTGATCACGTGACTGAGCAGGCCCTGATCACGTGGCTGAGCATGCACTGATCACGTGACTGAGAGGCACTGATCACGTGACTGAGAGGCACTGATCACGTGACTGAGCATGCACTGATCACGTGACTGAGAGGCACTGATCACGTGACTGAGAGGCGCTGATCACGTGACTGAGGGCGCTGATCACGTGACTGAGAGGCGCTGATCACGTGGCTATCATGCACTGATCACGTGCTTCAGGAGGCAATAATCAAAGAGCTGAGCAGGCACTAATCACTTGGCTAAGAGGGCACTAATCACGGAGAGGAGCAGGAAATCGTCAAGGAGCTGAGCAAACTGTAATGAAGTGGTTAAGCAGACTCTAAACACGTGACGCAGCAGGCTCTACACCCGTGACTGAGCAGACACAATTTGGGCAGCTCAGCAGACACCAATGGTGCAGCTCAGCAGACACAAATGGTGCAGCTCAGCAGACACCAATCATGCAGCTCAGCAGGCAATACTCATGGAGCTGAGCAGGCAGGAATCACTCAGCTCAGCAGGCAAAGATCAAGGAGCTGAGCAGGCACGAATCTCGCAGCTCAGCTGGCAAAAATCAAGGAGCTGAGCAGACTGCCATTAAGTGGCTAAGCAGACTCTAAACACGTGACTCAGCAGGCTTGACACCCGTGACTGAGCACACACGAATCTTGCAGCCCAGCAGACAATACTCCTGGAGCTGAGCAGGCAGGAATCACGCAGCTCAGCAGACAGTAATCAAGGAGCTGAGCAGGCACGAATCACGCAGCTCAGCAGGCAATAATCCTGGAGCTGAGCAAGCAGGAATCACGCAGCTCAGCAGGCAATAATCAAGAAGCAGAGCAGGCAGGAATCAGGCAGCTCAGCAGCCAATAAGCAAGAAGCTAGCAGTCAGGAATCGCGCAGCTCAGCAGGCAATAATCATGGAGCTGAGCTGGCAGGAATCACGCAACTCAGCAGGCAATACTCACGGACCTGAGCAGGCAGGAAACACGCAACTTAGCAGGCAATAATAATTGGAGCTGAAGGCTGTAATGAACTGGATAAGCAGACTCTAATCACGTGATTCAGCCGGCTCCTCTCTGGGGACTGAGCAGGCACTTCTTATGCAGCTCAGCAAGCAAAAATCATGGAGCTGAGCAAGCAGGAATCACGCAGCTCAGCAGGCAATAAACAAGAAGCTGAGCAGGCAGGAATCACGCAGCTCAGCAGGCAATAAATATGGAGCTGAGCAAGCAGGAATCACGCAGCTCAGCAGGCAATAATCAAGAAGCTGAGCAGGCAGGAATCACGCAGCTTAGCAGGCAATAATCATGGAGCTGAGCAGACTGTAATGAAGTGGCTAAGCAGACTCTAATCACGTCACTCAGCCGGCTCCTAACCCGGTCTTGAGCAGGCACTAATCACGCAGCTGAGCAGGGACTAATCACACAGCTGATCAGGCACGAGTCAGGCAGCTGAGCAGGGATTAAGCATGCAGCTGAGCAAGCGCTAATCCCTTGATTCAGCAGACCCTGATCACGTGACTGAGCAGGCCCTGATCACGTGGCTGAGCATGCACTGATCACGTGACTGAGCATGCACTGATCACGTGACTGAGAGGCACTGATCACGTGACTGAGAGGCACTGATCACGTGACTGAGCATGCACTGATCACGTGACTGAGAGGCACTGATCACGTGACTGAGAGGCGCTGATTACGTGACTGAGGGGCGCTGATCACGTGACTGAGAGGCGCTGATCACGTGGCTATCATGCACTGATCACGTGCTTCAGGAGGCAATAATCAAAGAGCTGAGCAGGCACTAATCACTTGGCTAAGAGGGCACTAATCACGGAGAGGAGCAGGAAATCGTCAAGGAGCTGAGCAAACTGTAATGAAGTGGTTAAGCAGACTCTAAACACGTGACGCAGCAGGCTCTATACCCGTGACTGAGCAGACACAAATTGTGCAGCTCAGCAGACACCAATGGTGCAGCTCAGCAGACACCAATCATGCAGCTCAGCAGGCAATACTCATGGAGCTGAGCAGGCAGGAATCACGCAGCTCAGCAGACAGTAATCAAGGAGCTGAGCAGGCACGAATCACGCAGCTCAGCAGGCAATAATCCTGGAGCTGAGCAAGCAGGAATCACGCAGCTCAGCAGGCAACAATCAAGAAGCAGAGCAGGCAGGAATCAGGCAGCTCAGCAGCCAATAAGCAAGAAGCTAGCAGTCAGGAATCGCGCAGCTCAGCAGTCAATAATCATGGAGCTGAGCTGGCAGGAATCACGCAACTCAGCAGGCAATACTCACGGACCTGAGCAGGCAGGAATCACGCAACTTAGCAGGCAATAATAATTGGAGCTGAAGGCTGTAATGAACTGGATAAGCAGAGTCTAATCACGTGATTCAGCCGGCTCCTCTCTGGGGACTGAGCAGGCACTTCTTATGCAGCTCAGCAAGCAAAAATCATGGAGCTGAGCAAGCAGGAATCACGCAGCTCAGCAGGCAATAATCATGGAGCTGAGCAAACAGGAATCACGCAGCTCACCATGCAATAATCAAGAAGCTGAGCAGGCAGGAATCACGCAGCTCAGCAGGCAATAATTATGGAGCTGAGCAAGCAGGAATCACGCAGCTCAGCAGGCAGTAATCAAGAAGCTGAGCAGGCAGGAATCACGCAGCTTAGCAGGCAATAATCATGGAGCTGAGCAGACTGTAATGAAGTGGCTAAGCAGACTCTAATCACGTCACTCAGCCGGCTCCTAACCCGGTCTTGAGCAGGCACTAATCACGCAGCTGAGCAGGGACTAATCACACAGCTGATCAGGCACGAGTCAGGCAGCTGAGCAGGGATTAAGCATGCAGCTGAGCAAGCGCTAATCCCTTGATTCAGCAGACCCTGATCACGTGACTGAGCAGGCCCTGATCACGTGGCTGAGCATGCACTGATCACGTGACTGAGCAGGCACTGATCACGTGACTGAGAGGCACTGATCACGTGACTGAGCATGCACTGATCACGTGACTGAGAGGCACTGATCACGTGACTGAGAGGCGCTGATCACGTGACTGAGGGCGCTGATCACGTGACTGAGAGGCGCTGATCACGTGGCTATCATGCACTGATCACGTGCTTCAGGAGGCAATAATCAAAGAGCTGAGCAGGCACTAATCACTTGGCTAAGAGGGCACTAATCACGGAGAGGAGCAGGAAATCGTCAAGGAGCTGAGCAAACTGTAATGAAGTGGTTAAGCAGACTCTAAACACGTGACGCAGCAGGCTCTACACCCGTGACTGAGCAGACACAATTTGGGCAGCTCAGCAGACACCAATGGTGCAGCTCAGCAGACACAAATGGTGCAGCTCAGCAGACACCAATCATGCAGCTCAGCAGGCAATACTCATGGAGCTGAGCAGGCAGGAATCACTCAGCTCAGCAGGCAAAGATCAAGGAGCTGAGCAGGCACGAATCTCGCAGCTCAGCTGGCAAAAATCAAGGAGCTGAGCAGACTGCCATTAAGTGGCTAAGCAGACTCTAAACACGTGACTCAGCAGGCTTGACACCCGTGACTGAGCACACACGAATCTTGCAGCCCAGCAGACAATACTCCTGGAGCTGAGCAGGCAGGAATCACGCAGCTCAGCAGACAGTAATCAAGGAGCTGAGCAGGCACGAATCACGCAGCTCAGCAGGCAATAATCCTGGAGCTGAGCAAGCAGGAATCACGCAGCTCAGCAGGCAATAATCAAGAAGCAGAGCAGGCAGGAATCAGGCAGCTCAGCAGCCAATAAGCAAGAAGCTAGCAGTCAGGAATCGCGCAGCTCAGCAGGCAATAATCATGGAGCTGAGCTGGCAGGAATCACGCAACTCAGCAGGCAATACTCACGGACCTGAGCAGGCAGGAAACACGCAACTTAGCAGGCAATAATAATTGGAGCTGAAGGCTGTAATGAACTGGATAAGCAGACTCTAATCACGTGATTCAGCCGGCTCCTCTCTGGGGACTGAGCAGGCACTTCTTATGCAGCTCAGCAAGCAAAAATCATGGAGCTGAGCAAGCAGGAATCACGCAGCTCAGCAGGCAATAAACAAGAAGCTGAGCAGGCAGGAATCACGCAGCTCAGCAGGCAATAAATATGGAGCTGAGCAAGCAGGAATCACGCAGCTCAGCAGGCAATAATCAAGAAGCTGAGCAGGCAGGAATCACGCAGCTTAGCAGGCAATAATCATGGAGCTGAGCAGACTGTAATGAAGTGGCTAAGCAGACTCTAATCACGTCACTCAGCCGGCTCCTAACCCGGTCTTGAGCAGGCACTAATCACGCAGCTGAGCAGGGACTAATCACACAGCTGATCAGGCACGAGTCAGGCAGCTGAGCAGGGATTAAGCATGCAGCTGAGCAAGCGCTAATCCCTTGATTCAGCAGACCCTGATCACGTGACTGAGCAGGCCCTGATCACGTGGCTGAGCATGCACTGATCACGTGACTGAGCATGCACTGATCACGTGACTGAGAGGCACTGATCACGTGACTGAGAGGCACTGATCACGTGACTGAGCATGCACTGATCACGTGACTGAGAGGCACTGATCACGTGACTGAGAGGCGCTGATTACGTGACTGAGGGGCGCTGATCACGTGACTGAGAGGCGCTGATCACGTGGCTATCATGCACTGATCACGTGCTTCAGGAGGCAATAATCAAAGAGCTGAGCAGGCACTAATCACTTGGCTAAGAGGGCACTAATCACGGAGAGGAGCAGGAAATCGTCAAGGAGCTGAGCAAACTGTAATGAAGTGGTTAAGCAGACTCTAAACACGTGACGCAGCAGGCTCTATACCCGTGACTGAGCAGACACAATTTGGGCAGCTCAGCAGACACCAATGGTGCAGCTCAGCAGACACCAATCATGCAGCTCAGCAGGCAATACTCATGGAGCTGAGCAGGCAGGAATCACGCAGCTCAGCAGACAGTAATCAAGGAGCTGAGCAGGCACGAATCACGCAGCTCAGCAGGCAATAATCCTGGAGCTGAGCAAGCAGGAATCACGCAGCTCAGCAGGCAATAATCAAGAAGCAGAGCAGGCAGGAATCAGGCAGCTCAGCAGCCAATAAGCAAGAAGCTAGCAGTCAGGAATCGCGCAGCTCAGCAGGCAATAATCATGGAGCTGAGCTGGCAGGAATCACGCAACTCAGCAGGCAATACTCACGGACCTGAGCAGGCAGGAATCACGCAACTTAGCAGGCAATAATAATTGGAGCTGAAGGCTGTAATGAACTGGATAAGCAGAGTCTAATCACGTGATTCAGCCGGCTCCTCTCTGGGGACTGAGCAGGCACTTCTTATGCAGCTCAGCAAGCAAAAATCATGGAGCTGAGCAAGCAGGAATCACGCAGCTCAGCAGGCAATAATCATGGAGCTGAGCAAACAGGAATCACGCAGCTCACCATGCAATAATCAAGAAGCTGAGCAGGCAGGAATCACGCAGCTCAGCAGGCAATAATTATGGAGCTGAGCAAGCAGGAATCACGCAGCTCAGCAGGCAGTAATCAAGAAGCTGAGCAGGCAGGAATCACGCAGCTTAGCAGGCAATAATCATGGAGCTGAGCAGACTGTAATGAAGTGGCTAAGCAGACTCTAATCACGTCACTCAGCCGGCTCCTAACCCGGTCTTGAGCAGGCACTAATCACGCAGCTGAGCAGGGACTAATCACACAGCTGATCAGGCACGAGTCAGGCAGCTGAGCAGGGATTAAGCATGCAGCTGAGCAAGCGCTAATCCCTTGATTCAGCAGACCCTGATCACGTGACTGAGCAGGCCCTGATCACGTGGCTGAGCATGCACTGATCACGTGACTGAGAGGCACTGATCACGTGACTGAGAGGCACTGATCACGTGACTGAGCATGCACTGATCACGTGACTGAGAGGCACTGATCACGTGACTGAGAGGCGCTGATCACGTGACTGAGGGCGCTGATCACGTGACTGAGAGGCGCTGATCACGTGGCTATCATGCACTGATCACGTGCTTCAGGAGGCAATAATCAAAGAGCTGAGCAGGCACTAATCACTTGGCTAAGAGGGCACTAATCACGGAGAGGAGCAGGAAATCGTCAAGGAGCTGAGCAAACTGTAATGAAGTGGTTAAGCAGACTCTAAACACGTGACGCAGCAGGCTCTACACCCGTGACTGAGCAGACACAATTTGGGCAGCTCAGCAGACACCAATGGTGCAGCTCAGCAGACACAAATGGTGCAGCTCAGCAGACACCAATCATGCAGCTCAGCAGGCAATACTCATGGAGCTGAGCAGGCAGGAATCACTCAGCTCAGCAGGCAAAGATCAAGGAGCTGAGCAGGCACGAATCTCGCAGCTCAGCTGGCAAAAATCAAGGAGCTGAGCAGACTGCCATTAAGTGGCTAAGCAGACTCTAAACACGTGACTCAGCAGGCTTGACACCCGTGACTGAGCACACACGAATCTTGCAGCCCAGCAGACAATACTCCTGGAGCTGAGCAGGCAGGAATCACGCAGCTCAGCAGACAGTAATCAAGGAGCTGAGCAGGCACGAATCACGCAGCTCAGCAGGCAATAATCCTGGAGCTGAGCAAGCAGGAATCACGCAGCTCAGCAGGCAATAATCAAGAAGCAGAGCAGGCAGGAATCAGGCAGCTCAGCAGCCAATAAGCAAGAAGCTAGCAGTCAGGAATCGCGCAGCTCAGCAGGCAATAATCATGGAGCTGAGCTGGCAGGAATCACGCAACTCAGCAGGCAATACTCACGGACCTGAGCAGGCAGGAAACACGCAACTTAGCAGGCAATAATAATTGGAGCTGAAGGCTGTAATGAACTGGATAAGCAGACTCTAATCACGTGATTCAGCCGGCTCCTCTCTGGGGACTGAGCAGGCACTTCTTATGCAGCTCAGCAAGCAAAAATCATGGAGCTGAGCAAGCAGGAATCACGCAGCTCAGCAGGCAATAAACAAGAAGCTGAGCAGGCAGGAATCACGCAGCTCAGCAGGCAATAAATATGGAGCTGAGCAAGCAGGAATCACGCAGCTCAGCAGGCAATAATCAAGAAGCTGAGCAGGCAGGAATCACGCAGCTTAGCAGGCAATAATCATGGAGCTGAGCAGACTGTAATGAAGTGGCTAAGCAGACTCTAATCACGTCACTCAGCCGGCTCCTAACCCGGTCTTGAGCAGGCACTAATCACGCAGCTGAGCAGGGACTAATCACACAGCTGATCAGGCACGAGTCAGGCAGCTGAGCAGGGATTAAGCATGCAGCTGAGCAAGCGCTAATCCCTTGATTCAGCAGACCCTGATCACGTGACTGAGCAGGCCCTGATCACGTGGCTGAGCATGCACTGATCACGTGACTGAGCATGCACTGATCACGTGACTGAGAGGCACTGATCACGTGACTGAGAGGCACTGATCACGTGACTGAGCATGCACTGATCACGTGACTGAGAGGCACTGATCACGTGACTGAGAGGCGCTGATTACGTGACTGAGGGGCGCTGATCACGTGACTGAGAGGCGCTGATCACGTGGCTATCATGCACTGATCACGTGCTTCAGGAGGCAATAATCAAAGAGCTGAGCAGGCACTAATCACTTGGCTAAGAGGGCACTAATCACGGAGAGGAGCAGGAAATCGTCAAGGAGCTGAGCAAACTGTAATGAAGTGGTTAAGCAGACTCTAAACACGTGACGCAGCAGGCTCTATACCCGTGACTGAGCAGACACAATTTGGGCAGCTCAGCAGACACCAATGGTGCAGCTCAGCAGACACCAATCATGCAGCTCAGCAGGCAATACTCATGGAGCTGAGCAGGCAGGAATCACACAGCTCAGCAGACAGTAATCAAGGAGCTGAGCAGGCACGAATCACGCAGCTCAGCAGGCAATAATCCTGGAGCTGAGCAAGCAGGAATCACGCAGCTCAGCAGGCAATAATCAAGAAGCAGAGCAGGCAGGAATCAGGCAGCTCAGCAGCCAATAAGCAAGAAGCTAGCAGTCAGGAATCGCGCAGCTCAGCAGTCAATAATCCTGGAGCTGAGCTGGCAGGAATCACGCAACTCAGCAGGCAATACTCACGGACCTGAGCAGGCAGGAATCACGCAACTTAGCAGGCAATAATAATTGGAGCTGAAGGCTGTAATGAACTGGATAAGCAGAGTCTAATCACGTGATTCAGCCGGCTCCTCTCTGGGGACTGAGCAGGCACTTCTTATGCAGCTCAGCAAGCAAAAATCATGGAGCTGAGCAAGCAGGAATCACGCAGCTCAGCAGGCAATAATCATGGAGCTGAGCAAACAGGAATCACGCAGCTCACCATGCAATAATCAAGAAGCTGAGCAGGCAGGAATCACGCAGCTCAGCAGGCAATAATTATGGAGCTGAGCAAGCAGGAATCACGCAGCTCAGCAGGCAGTAATCAAGAAGCTGAGCAGGCAGGAATCACGCAGCTTAGCAGGCAATAATCATGGAGCTGAGCAGACTGTAATGAAGTGGCTAAGCAGACTCTAATCACGTCACTCAGCCGGCTCCTAACCCGGTCTTGAGCAGGCACTAATCACGCAGCTGAGCAGGGACTAATCACACAGCTGATCAGGCACGAGTCAGGCAGCTGAGCAGGGATTAAGCATGCAGCTGAGCAAGCGCTAATCCCTTGATTCAGCAGACCCTGATCACGTGACTGAGCAGGCCCTGATCACGTGGCTGAGCATGCACTGATCACGTGACTGAGAGGCACTGATCACGTGACTGAGAGGCACTGATCACGTGACTGAGCATGCACTGATCACGTGACTGAGAGGCACTGATCACGTGACTGAGAGGCGCTGATCACGTGACTGAGGGCGCTGATCACGTGACTGAGAGGCGCTGATCACGTGGCTATCATGCACTGATCACGTGCTTCAGGAGGCAATAATCAAAGAGCTGAGCAGGCACTAATCACTTGGCTAAGAGGGCACTAATCACGGAGAGGAGCAGGAAATCGTCAAGGAGCTGAGCAAACTGTAATGAAGTGGTTAAGCAGACTCTAAACACGTGACGCAGCAGGCTCTACACCCGTGACTGAGCAGACACAATTTGGGCAGCTCAGCAGACACCAATGGTGCAGCTCAGCAGACACAAATGGTGCAGCTCAGCAGACACCAATCATGCAGCTCAGCAGGCAATACTCATGGAGCTGAGCAGGCAGGAATCACTCAGCTCAGCAGGCAAAGATCAAGGAGCTGAGCAGGCACGAATCTCGCAGCTCAGCTGGCAAAAATCAAGGAGCTGAGCAGACTGCCATTAAGTGGCTAAGCAGACTCTAAACACGTGACTCAGCAGGCTTGACACCCGTGACTGAGCACACACGAATCTTGCAGCCCAGCAGACAATACTCCTGGAGCTGAGCAGGCAGGAATCACGCAGCTCAGCAGACAGTAATCAAGGAGCTGAGCAGGCACGAATCACGCAGCTCAGCAGGCAATAATCCTGGAGCTGAGCAAGCAGGAATCACGCAGCTCAGCAGGCAATAATCAAGAAGCAGAGCAGGCAGGAATCAGGCAGCTCAGCAGCCAATAAGCAAGAAGCTAGCAGTCAGGAATCGCGCAGCTCAGCAGGCAATAATCATGGAGCTGAGCTGGCAGGAATCACGCAACTCAGCAGGCAATACTCACGGACCTGAGCAGGCAGGAATCACGCAACTTAGCAGGCAATAATAATTGGAGCTGAAGGCTGTAATGAACTGGATAAGCAGACTCTAATCACGTGATTCAGCCGGCTCCTCTCTGGGGACTGAGCAGGCACTTATTATGCAGCTCAGCATGCAATAATCATGAAGCTGAGCAGGCAGGAATCACGCAGCTCAGCAGGCAATAAATATGGAGCTGAGCAAGCAGGAATCACGCAGCTCAGCAGGCAATAATCAAGAAGCTGAGCAGGCAGGAATCACGCAGCTTAGCAGGCAATAATCATGGAGCTGAGCAGACTGTAATGAAGTGGCTAAGCAGACTCTAATCACGTCACTCAGCCGGCTCCTAACCCGGTCTTGAGCAGGCACTAATCACGCAGCTGAGCAGGGACTAATCACACAGCTGATCAGGCACGAGTCAGGCAGCTGAGCAGGGATTAAGCATGCAGCTGAGCAAGCGCTAATCCCTTGATTCAGCAGACCCTGATCACGTGACTGAGCAGGCCCTGATCACGTGGCTGAGCATGCACTGATCACGTGACTGAGCATGCACTGATCACGTGACTGAGAGGCACTGATCACGTGACTGAGAGGCACTGATCACGTGACTGAGCATGCACTGATCACGTGACTGAGAGGCACTGATCACGTGACTGAGAGGCGCTGATCACGTGACTGAGGGGCGCTGATCACGTGACTGAGAGGCGCTGATCACGTGGCTATCATGCACTGATCACGTGCTTCAGGAGGCAATAATCAAAGAGCTGAGCAGGCACTAATCACTTGGCTAAGAGGGCACTAATCACGGAGAGGAGCAGGAAATCGTCAAGGAGCTGAGCAAACTGTAATGAAGTGGTTAAGCAGACTCTAAACACGTGACGCAGCAGGCTCTACACCCGTGACTGAGCAGACACAATTTGGGCAGCTCAGCAGACACCAATGGTGCAGCTCAGCAGACACAAATGGTGCAGCTCAGCAGACACCAATCATGCAGCTCAGCAGGCAATACTCATGGAGCTGAGCAGGCAGGAATCACTCAGCTCAGCAGGCAAAGATCAAGGAGCTGAGCAGGCACGAATCTCGCAGCTCAGCTGGCAAAAATCAAGGAGCTGAGCAGACTGCCATTAAGTGGCTAAGCAGACTCTAAACACGTGACTCAGCAGGCTTGACACCCGTGACTGAGCACACACGAATCTTGCAGCCCAGCAGACAATACTCCTGGAGCTGAGCAGGCAGGAATCACGCAGCTCAGCAGACAGTAATCAAGGAGCTGAGCAGGCACGAATCACGCAGCTCAGCAGGCAATAATCCTGGAGCTGAGCAAGCAGGAATCACGCAGCTCAGCAGGCAATAATCAAGAAGCAGAGCAGGCAGGAATCAGGCAGCTCAGCAGCCAATAAGCAAGAAGCTAGCAGTCAGGAATCGCGCAGCTCAGCAGGCAATAATCATGGAGCTGAGCTGGCAGGAATCACGCAACTCAGCAGGCAATACTCACGGACCTGAGCAGGCAGGAAACACGCAACTTAGCAGGCAATAATAATTGGAGCTGAAGGCTGTAATGAACTGGATAAGCAGACTCTAATCACGTGATTCAGCCGGCTCCTCTCTGGGGACTGAGCAGGCACTTATTATGCAGCTCAGCAAGCAAAAATCATGGAGCTGAGCAAGCAGGAATCACGCAGCTCAGCAGGCAATAATCAAGAAGCTGAGCAGGCAGGAATCACGCAGCTTAGCAGGCAATAATCATGGAGCTGAGCAGACTGTAATGAAGTGGCTAAGCAGACTCTAATCACGTCACTCAGCCGGCTCCTAACCCGGTCTTGAGCAGGCACTAATCACGCAGCTGAGCAGGGACTAATCACACAGCTGATCAGGCACGAGTCAGGCAGCTGAGCAGGGATTAAGCATGCAGCTGAGCAAGCGCTAATCCCTTGATTCAGCAGACCCTGATCACGTGACTGAGCAGGCCCTGATCACGTGGCTGAGCATGCACTGATCACGTGACTGAGCATGCACTGATCACGTGACTGAGAGGCACTGATCACGTGACTGAGAGGCACTGATCACGTGACTGAGCATGCACTGATCACGTGACTGAGAGGCACTGATCACGTGACTGAGAGGCGCTGATCACGTGACTGAGGGGCGCTGATCACGTGACTGAGAGGCGCTGATCACGTGGCTATCATGCACTGATCACGTGCTTCAGGAGGCAATAATCAAAGAGCTGAGCAGGCACTAATCACTTGGCTAAGAGGGCACTAATCACGGAGAGGAGCAGGAAATCGTCAAGGAGCTGAGCAAACTGTAATGAAGTGGTTAAGCAGACTCTAAACACGTGACGCAGCAGGCTCTACACCCGTGACTGAGCAGACACAATTTGGGCAGCTCAGCAGACACCAATGGTGCAGCTCAGCAGACACAAATGGTGCAGCTCAGCAGACACCAATCATGCAGCTCAGCAGGCAATACTCATGGAGCTGAGCAGGCAGGAATCACTCAGCTCAGCAGGCAAAGATCAAGGAGCTGAGCAGGCACGAATCTCGCAGCTCAGCTGGCAAAAATCAAGGAGCTGAGCAGACTGCCATTAAGTGGCTAAGCAGACTCTAAACACGTGACTCAGCAGGCTTGACACCCGTGACTGAGCACACACGAATCTTGCAGCCCAGCAGACAATACTCCTGGAGCTGAGCAGGCAGGAATCACGCAGCTCAGCAGACAGTAATCAAGGAGCTGAGCAGGCACGAATCACGCAGCTCAGCAGGCAATAATCCTGGAGCTGAGCAAGCAGGAATCAAGCAGCTCAGCAGGCAATAATCAAGAAGCAGAGCAGGCAGGAATCAGGCAGCTCAGCAGCCAATAAGCAAGAAGCTAGCAGTCAGGAATCGCGCAGCTCAGCAGGCAATAATCATGGAGCTGAGCTGGCAGGAATCACGCAACTCAGCAGGCAATACTCACGGACCTGAGCAGGCAGGAATCACGCAACTTAGCAGGCAATAATAATTGGAGCTGAAGGCTGTAATGAACTGGATAAGCAGACTCTAATCACGTGATTCAGCCGGCTCCTCTCTGGGGACTGAGCAGGCACTTCTTATGCAGCTCAGCAAGCAAAAATCATGGAGCTGAGCAAGCAGGAATCACGCAGCTCAGCAGGCAATAAACAAGAAGCTGAGCAGGCAGGAATCACGCAGCTCAGCAGGCAATAAATATGGAGCTGAGCAAGCAGGAATCACGCAGCTCAGCAGGCAATAATCAAGAAGCTGAGCAGGCAGGAATCACGCAGCTTAGCAGGCAACAATCATGGAGCTGAGCAGACTGTAATGAAGTGGCTAAGCAGACTCTAATCACGTCACTCAGCCGGCTCCTAACCCGGTCTTGAGCAGGCACTAATCACGCAGCTGAGCAGGGACTAATCACACAGCTGATCAGGCACGAGTCAGGCAGCTGAGCAGGGATTAAGCATGCAGCTGAGCAAGCGCTAATCCCTTGATTCAGCAGACCCTGATCACGTGACTGAGCAGGCCCTGATCACGTGGCTGAGCATGCACTGATCACGTGACTGAGCATGCACTGATCACGTGACTGAGAGGCACTGATCACGTGACTGAGAGGCACTGATCACGTGACTGAGCATGCACTGATCACGTGACTGAGAGGCACTGATCACGTGACTGAGAGGCGCTGATTACGTGACTGAGGGGCGCTGATCACGTGACTGAGAGGCGCTGATCACGTGGCTATCATGCACTGATCACGTGCTTCAGGAGGCAATAATCAAAGAGCTGAGCAGGCACTAATCACTTGGCTAAGAGGGCACTAATCACGGAGAGGAGCAGGAAATCGTCAAGGAGCTGAGCAAACTGTAATGAAGTGGTTAAGCAGACTCTAAACACGTGACGCAGCAGGCTCTATACCCGTGACTGAGCAGACACAATTTGGGCAGCTCAGCAGACACCAATGGTGCAGCTCAGCAGACACCAATCATGCAGCTCAGCAGGCAATACTCATGGAGCTGAGCAGGCAGGAATCACGCAGCTCAGCAGACAGTAATCAAGGAGCTGAGCAGGCACGAATCACGCAGCTCAGCAGGCAATAATCCTGGAGCTGAGCAAGCAGGAATCACGCAGCTCAGCAGGCAATAATCAAGAAGCAGAGCAGGCAGGAATCATGCAGCTCAGCAGCCAATAAGCAAGAAGCTAGCAGTCAGGAATCGCGCAGCTCAGCAGGCAATAATCATGGAGCTGAGCTGGCAGGAATCACGCAACTCAGCAGGCAATACTCACGGACCTGAGCAGGCAGGAATCACGCAACTTAGCAGGCAATAATAATTGGAGCTGAAGGCTGTAATGAACTGGATAAGCAGAGTCTAATCACGTGATTCAGCCGGCTCCTCTCTGGGGACTGAGCAGGCACTTGTTATGCAGCTCAGCAAGCAAAAATCATGGAGCTGAGCAAGCAGGAATCACGCAGCTCAGCAGGCAATAATCATGGAGCTGAGCAAACAGGAATCACGCAGCTCACCATGCAATAATCAAGAAGCTGAGCAGGCAGGAATCACGCAGCTCAGCAGGCAATAAATATGGAGCTGAGCAAGCAGGAATCACGCAGCTCAGCAGGCAGTAATCAAGAAGCTGAGCAGGCAGGAATCACGCAGCTTAGCAGGCAATAATCATGGAGCTGAGCAGACTGTAATGAAGTGGCTAAGCAGACTCTAATCACGTCACTCAGCCGGCTCCTAACCCGGTCTTGAGCAGGCACTAATCACGCAGCTGAGCAGGGACTAATCACACAGCTGATCAGGCACGAGTCAGGCAGCTGAGCAGGGATTAAGCATGCAGCTGAGCAAGCGCTAATCCCTTGATTCAGCAGACCCTGATCACGTGACTGAGCAGGCCCTGATCACGTGGCTGAGCATGCACTGATCACGTGACTGAGCATGCACTGATCACGTGACTGAGAGGCACTGATCACGTGACTGAGAGGCACTGATCACGTGACTGAGCATGCACTGATCACGTGACTGAGAGGCACTGATCACGTGACTGAGAGGCGCTGATCACGTGACTGAGGGGCGCTGATCACGTGACTGAGAGGCGCTGATCACGTGGCTATCATGCACTGATCACGTGCTTCAGGAGGCAATAATCAAAGAGCTGAGCAGGCACTAATCACTTGGCTAAGAGGGCACTAATCACGGAGAGGAGCAGGAAATCGTCAAGGAGCTGAGCAAACTGTAATGAAGTGGTTAAGCAGACTCTAAACACGTGACGCAGCAGGCTCTACACCCGTGACTGAGCAGACACAATTTGGGCAGCTCAGCAGACACCAATGGTGCAGCTCAGCAGACACAAATGGTGCAGCTCAGCAGACACCAATCATGCAGCTCAGCAGGCAATACTCATGGAGCTGAGCAGGCAGGAATCACTCAGCTCAGCAGGCAAAGATCAAGGAGCTGAGCAGGCACGAATCTCGCAGCTCAGCTGGCAAAAATCAAGGAGCTGAGCAGACTGCCATTAAGTGGCTAAGCAGACTCTAAACACGTGACTCAGCAGGCTTGACACCCGTGACTGAGCACACACGAATCTTGCAGCCCAGCAGACAATACTCCTGGAGCTGAGCAGGCAGGAATCACGCAGCTCAGCAGACAGTAATCAAGGAGCTGAGCAGGCACGAATCACGCAGCTCAGCAGGCAATAATCCTGGAGCTGAGCAAGCAGGAATCACGCAGCTCAGCAGGCAATAATCAAGAAGCAGAGCAGGCAGGAATCAGGCAGCTCAGCAGCCAATAAGCAAGAAGCTAGCAGTCAGGAATCGCGCAGCTCAGCAGGCAACAATCATGGAGCTGAGCTGGCAGGAATCACGCAACTCAGCAGGCAATACTCACGGACCTGAGCAGGCAGGAATCACGCAACTTAGCAGGCAATAATAATTGGAGCTGAAGGCTGTAATGAACTGGATAAGCAGACTCTAATCACGTGATTCAGCCGGCTCCTCTCTGGGGACTGAGCAGGCACTTCTTATGCAGCTCAGCAAGCAAAAATCATGGAGCTGAGCAAGCAGGAATCACGCAGCTCAGCAGGCAATAATCATGGAGCTGAGCAAACAGGAATCACGCAGCTCAGCATGCAATAATCAAGAAGCTGAGCAGGCAGGAATCACGCAGCTCAGCAGGCAATAAATATGGAGCTGAGCAAGCAGGAATCACGCAGCTCAGCAGGCAATAATCAAGAAGCTGAGCAGGCAGGAATCACGCAGCTTAGCAGGCAATAATCATGGAGCTGAGCAGACTGTAATGAAGTGGCTAAGCAGACTCTAATCACGTCACTCAGCCGGCTCCTAACCCGGTCTTGAGCAGGCACTAATCACGCAGCTGAGCAGGGACTAATCACACAGCTGATCAGGCACGAGTCAGGCAGCTGAGCAGGGATTAAGCATGCAGCTGAGCAAGCGCTAATCCCTTGATTCAGCAGACCCTGATCACGTGACTGAGCAGGCCCTGATCACGTGGCTGAGCATGCACTGATCACGTGACTGAGCATGCACTGATCACGTGACTGAGAGGCACTGATCACGTGACTGAGAGGCACTGATCACGTGACTGAGCATGCACTGATCACGTGACTGAGAGGCACTGATCACGTGACTGAGAGGCGCTGATCACGTGACTGAGGGCGCTGATCACGTGACTGAGAGGCGCTGATCACGTGGCTATCATGCACTGATCACGTGCTTCAGGAGGCAATAATCAAAGAGCTGAGCAGGCACTAATCACTTGGCTAAGAGGGCACTAATCACGGAGAGGAGCAGGAAATCGTCAAGGAGCTGAGCAAACTGTAATGAAGTGGTTAAGCAGACTCTAAACACGTGACGCAGCAGGCTCTACACCCGTGACTGAGCAGACACAATTTGGGCAGCTCAGCAGACACCAATGGTGCAGCTCAGCAGACACAAATGGTGCAGCTCAGCAGACACCAATCATGCAGCTCAGCAGGCAATACTCATGGAGCTGAGCAGGCAGGAATCACTCAGCTCAGCAGGCAAAGATCAAGGAGCTGAGCAGGCACGAATCTCGCAGCTCAGCTGGCAAAAATCAAGGAGCTGAGCAGACTGCCATTAAGTGGCTAAGCAGACTCTAAACACGTGACTCAGCAGGCTTGACACCCGTGACTGAGCACACACGAATCTTGCAGCCCAGCAGACAATACTCCTGGAGCTGAGCAGGCAGGAATCACGCAGCTCAGCAGACAGTAATCAAGGAGCTGAGCAGGCACGAATCACGCAGCTCAGCAGGCAATAATCCTGGAGCTGAGCAAGCAGGAATCACGCAGCTCAGCAGGCAATAATCAAGAAGCAGAGCAGGCAGGAATCAGGCAGCTCAGCAGCCAATAAGCAAGAAGCTAGCAGTCAGGAATCGCGCAGCTCAGCAGGCAATAATCATGGAGCTGAGCTGGCAGGAATCACGCAACTCAGCAGGCAATACTCACGGACCTGAGCAGGCAGGAATCACGCAACTTAGCAGGCAATAATAATTGGAGCTGAAGGCTGTAATGAACTGGATAAACAGACTCTAATCACGTGATTCAGCCGGCTCCTCTCTGGGGACTGAGCAGGCACTTCTTATGCAGCTCAGCAAGCAAAAATCATGGAGCTGAGCAAGCAGGAATCACGCAGCTCAGCAGGCAATAATCAAGAAGCTGAGCAGGCAGGAATCACGCAGCTCAGCAGGCAATAAATATGGAGCTGAGCAAGCAGGAATCACGCAGCTCAGCAGGCAATAATCAAGAAGCTGAGCAGGCAGGAATCACGCAGCTTAGCAGGCAATAATCATGGAGCTGAGCAGACTGTAATGAAGTGGCTAAGCAGACTCTAATCACGTCACTCAGCCGGCTCCTAACCCGGTCTTGAGCAGGCACTAATCACGCAGCTGAGCAGGGACTAATCACACAGCTGATCAGGCACGAGTCAGGCAGCTGAGCAGGGATTAAGCATGCAGCTGAGCAAGCGCTAATCCCTTGATTCAGCAGACCCTGATCACGTGACTGAGCAGGCCCTGATCACGTGGCTGAGCATGCACTGATCACGTGACTGAGCATGCACTGATCACGTGACTGAGAGGCACTGATCACGTGACTGAGAGGCACTGATCACGTGACTGAGCATGCACTGATCACGTGACTGAGAGGCACTGATCACGTGACTGAGAGGCGCTGATCACGTGACTGAGGGGCGCTGATCACGTGACTGAGAGGCGCTGATCACGTGGCTATCATGCACTGATCACGTGCTTCAGGAGGCAATAATCAAAGAGCTGAGCAGGCACTAATCACTTGGCTAAGAGGGCACTAATCACGGAGAGGAGCAGGAAATCGTCAAGGAGCTGAGCAAACTGTAATGAAGTGGTTAAGCAGACTCTAAACACGTGACGCAGCAGGCTCTACACCCGTGACTGAGCAGACACAATTTGGGCAGCTCAGCAGACACCAATGGTGCAGCTCAGCAGACACAAATGGTGCAGCTCAGCAGACACCAATCATGCAGCTCAGCAGGCAATACTCATGGAGCTGAGCAGGCAGGAATCACTCAGCTCAGCAGGCAAAGATCAAGGAGCTGAGCAGGCACGAATCTCGCAGCTCAGCTGGCAAAAATCAAGGAGCTGAGCAGACTGCCATTAAGTGGCTAAGCAGACTCTAAACACGTGACTCAGCAGGCTTGACACCCGTGACTGAGCACACACGAATCTTGCAGCCCAGCAGACAATACTCCTGGAGCTGAGCAGGCAGGAATCACGCAGCTCAGCAGACAGTAATCAAGGAGCTGAGCAGGCACGAATCACGCAGCTCAGCAGGCAATAATCCTGGAGCTGAGCAAGCAGGAATCACGCAGCTCAGCAGGCAATAATCAAGAAGCAGAGCAGGCAGGAATCAGGCAGCTCAGCAGCCAATAAGCAAGAAGCTAGCAGTCAGGAATCGCGCAGCTCAGCAGGCAATAATCATGGAGCTGAGCTGGCAGGAATCACGCAACTCAGCAGGCAATACTCACGGACCTGAGCAGGCAGGAAACACGCAACTTAGCAGGCAATAATAATTGGAGCTGAAGGCTGTAATGAACTGGATAAGCAGACTCTAATCACGTGATTCAGCCGGCTCCTCTCTGGGGACTGAGCAGGCACTTCTTATGCAGCTCAGCAAGCAAAAATCATGGAGCTGAGCAAGCAGGAATCACGCAGCTCAGCAGGCAATAATCAAGAAGCTGAGCAGGCAGGAATCACGCAGCTTAGCAGGCAATAATCATGGAGCTGAGCAGACTGTAATGAAGTGGCTAAGCAGACTCTAATCACGTCACTCAGCCGGCTCCTAACCCGGTCTTGAGCAGGCACTAATCACGCAGCTGAGCAGGGACTAATCACACAGCTGATCAGGCACGAGTCAGGCAGCTGAGCAGGGATTAAGCATGCAGCTGAGCAAGCGCTAATCCCTTGATTCAGCAGACCCTGATCACGTGACTGAGCAGGCCCTGATCACGTGGCTGAGCATGCACTGATCACGTGACTGAGCATGCACTGATCACGTGACTGAGAGGCACTGATCACGTGACTGAGAGGCACTGATCACGTGACTGAGCATGCACTGATCACGTGACTGAGAGGCACTGATCACGTGACTGAGAGGCGCTGATCACGTGACTGAGGGGCGCTGATCACGTGACTGAGAGGCGCTGATCACGTGGCTATCATGCACTGATCACGTGCTTCAGGAGGCAATAATCAAAGAGCTGAGCAGGCACTAATCACTTGGCTAAGAGGGCACTAATCACGGAGAGGAGCAGGAAATCGTCAAGGAGCTGAGCAAACTGTAATGAAGTGGTTAAGCAGACTCTAAACACGTGACGCAGCAGGCTCTACACCCGTGACTGAGCAGACACAATTTGGGCAGCTCAGCAGACACCAATGGTGCAGCTCAGCAGACACAAATGGTGCAGCTCAGCAGACACCAATCATGCAGCTCAGCAGGCAATACTCATGGAGCTGAGCAGGCAGGAATCACTCAGCTCAGCAGGCAAAGATCAAGGAGCTGAGCAGGCACGAATCTCGCAGCTCAGCTGGCAAAAATCAAGGAGCTGAGCAGACTGCCATTAAGTGGCTAAGCAGACTCTAAACACGTGACTCAGCAGGCTTGACACCCGTGACTGAGCACACACGAATCTTGCAGCCCAGCAGACAATACTCCTGGAGCTGAGCAGGCAGGAATCACGCAGCTCAGCAGACAGTAATCAAGGAGCTGAGCAGGCACGAATCACGCAGCTCAGCAGGCAATAATCCTGGAGCTGAGCAAGCAGGAATCAAGCAGCTCAGCAGGCAATAATCAAGAAGCAGAGCAGGCAGGAATCAGGCAGCTCAGCAGCCAATAAGCAAGAAGCTAGCAGTCAGGAATCGCGCAGCTCAGCAGGCAATAATCATGGAGCTGAGCTGGCAGGAATCACGCAACTCAGCAGGCAATACTCACGGACCTGAGCAGGCAGGAATCACGCAACTTAGCAGGCAATAATAATTGGAGCTGAAGGCTGTAATGAACTGGATAAGCAGACTCTAATCACGTGATTCAGCCGGCTCCTCTCTGGGGACTGAGCAGGCACTTCTTATGCAGCTCAGCAAGCAAAAATCATGGAGCTGAGCAAGCAGGAATCACGCAGCTCAGCAGGCAATAAACAAGAAGCTGAGCAGGCAGGAATCACGCAGCTCAGCAGGCAATAAATATGGAGCTGAGCAAGCAGGAATCACGCAGCTCAGCAGGCAATAATCAAGAAGCTGAGCAGGCAGGAATCACGCAGCTTAGCAGGCAATAATCATGGAGCTGAGCAGACTGTAATGAAGTGGCTAAGCAGACTCTAATCACGTCACTCAGCCGGCTCCTAACCCGGTCTTGAGCAGGCACTAATCACGCAGCTGAGCAGGGACTAATCACACAGCTGATCAGGCACGAGTCAGGCAGCTGAGCAGGGATTAAGCATGCAGCTGAGCAAGCGCTAATCCCTTGATTCAGCAGACCCTGATCACGTGACTGAGCAGGCCCTGATCACGTGGCTGAGCATGCACTGATCACGTGACTGAGCATGCACTGATCACGTGACTGAGAGGCACTGATCACGTGACTGAGAGGCACTGATCACGTGACTGAGCATGCACTGATCACGTGACTGAGAGGCACTGATCACGTGACTGAGAAGCGCTGATCACGTGACTGAGGGGCGCTGATCACGTGACTGAGAGGCGCTGATCACGTGGCTATCATGCACTGATCACGTGCTTCAGGAGGCAATAATCAAAGAGCTGAGCAGGCACTAATCACTTGGCTAAGAGGGCACTAATCACGGAGAGGAGCAGGAAATCGTCAAGGAGCTGAGCAAACTGTAATGAAGTGGTTAAGCAGACTCTAAACACGTGACGCAGCAGGCTCTATACCCGTGACTGAGCAGACACAATTTGGGCAGCTCAGCAGACACCAATGGTGCAGCTCAGCAGACACCAATCATGCAGCTCAGCAGGCAATACTCATGGAGCTGAGCAGGCAGGAATCACGCAGCTCAGCAGGCAGTAATCAAGGAGCTGAGCAGGCACGAATCACGCAGCTCAGCAGGCAATAATCCTGGAGCTGAGCAAGCAGGAATCACGCAGCTCAGCAGGCAATAATCAAGAAGCAGAGCAGGCAGGAATCATGCAGCTCAGCAGCCAATAAGCAAGAAGCTAGCAGTCAGGAATCTCGCAGCTCAGCAGGCAATAATCATGGAGCTGAGCTGGCAGGAATCACGCAACTCAGCAGGCAATACTCACGGACCTGAGCAGGCAGGAATCACGCAACTTAGCAGGCAATAATAATTGGAGCTGAAGGCTGTAATGAACTGGATAAGCAGAGTCTAATCACGTGATTCAGCCGGCTCCTCTCTGGGGACTGAGCAGGCACTTGTTATGCAGCTCAGCAAGCAAAAATCATGGAGCTGAGCAAGCAGGAATCACGCAGCTCAGCAGGCAATAATCATGGAGCTGAGCAAACAGGAATCACGCAGCTCACCATGCAATAATCAAGAAGCTGAGCAGGCAGGAATCACGCAGCTCAGCAGGCAATAAATATGGAGCTGAGCAAGCAGGAATCACGCAGCTCAGCAGGCAGTAATCAAGAAGCTGAGCAGGCAGGAATCACGCAGCTTAGCAGGCAATAATCATGGAGCTGAGCAGACTGTAATGAAGTGGCTAAGCAGACTCTAATCACGTCACTCAGCCGGCTCCTAACCCGGTCTTGAGCAGGCACTAATCACGCAGCTGAGCAGGGACTAATCACACAGCTGATCAGGCACGAGTCAGGCAGCTGAGCAGGGATTAAGCATGCAGCTGAGCAAGCGCTAATCCCTTGATTCAGCAGACCCTGATCACGTGACTGAGCAGGCCCTGATCACGTGGCTGAGCATGCACTGATCACGTGACTGAGCATGCACTGATCACGTGACTGAGAGGCACTGATCACGTGACTGAGAGGCACTGATCACGTGACTGAGCATGCACTGATCACGTGACTGAGAGGCACTGATCACGTGACTGAGAGGCGCTGATCACGTGACTGAGGGGCGCTGATCACGTGACTGAGAGGCGCTGATCACGTGGCTATCATGCACTGATCACGTGCTTCAGGAGGCAATAATCAAAGAGCTGAGCAGGCACTAATCACTTGGCTAAGAGGGCACTAATCACGGAGAGGAGCAGGAAATCGTCAAGGAGCTGAGCAAACTGTAATGAAGTGGTTAAGCAGACTCTAAACACGTGACGCAGCAGGCTCTACACCCGTGACTGAGCAGACACAATTTGGGCAGCTCAGCAGACACCAATGGTGCAGCTCAGCAGACACAAATGGTGCAGCTCAGCAGACACCAATCATGCAGCTCAGCAGGCAATACTCATGGAGCTGAGCAGGCAGGAATCACTCAGCTCAGCAGGCAAAGATCAAGGAGCTGAGCAGGCACGAATCTCGCAGCTCAGCTGGCAAAAATCAAGGAGCTGAGCAGACTGCCATTAAGTGGCTAAGCAGACTCTAAACACGTGACTCAGCAGGCTTGACACCCGTGACTGAGCACACACGAATCTTGCAGCCCAGCAGACAATACTCCTGGAGCTGAGCAGGCAGGAATCACGCAGCTCAGCAGACAGTAATCAAGGAGCTGAGCAGGCACGAATCACGCAGCTCAGCAGGCAATAATCCTGGAGCTGAGCAAGCAGGAATCACGCAGCTCAGCAGGCAATAATCAAGAAGCAGAGCAGGCAGGAATCAGGCAGCTCAGCAGCCAATAAGCAAGAAGCTAGCAGTCAGGAATCGCGCAGCTCAGCAGGCAATAATCATGGAGCTGAGCTGGCAGGAATCACGCAACTCAGCAGGCAATACTCACGGACCTGAGCAGGCAGGAATCACGCAACTTAGCAGGCAATAATAATTGGAGCTGAAGGCTGTAATGAACTGGATAAGCAGACTCTAATCACGTGATTCAGCCGGCTCCTCTCTGGGGACTGAGCAGGCACTTCTTATGCAGCTCAGCAAGCAAAAATCATGGAGCTGAGCAAGCAGGAATCACGCAGCTCAGCAGGCAATAATCATGGAGCTGAGCAAACAGGAATCACGCAGCTCAGCATGCAATAATCAAGAAGCTGAGCAGGCAGGAATCACGCAGCTCAGCAGGCAATAAATATGGAGCTGAGCAAGCAGGAATCACGCAGCTCAGCAGGCAATAATCAAGAAGCTGAGCAGGCAGGAATCACGCAGCTTAGCAGGCAATAATCATGGAGCTGAGCAGACTGTAATGAAGTGGCTAAGCAGACTCTAATCACGTCACTCAGCCGGCTCCTAACCCGGTCTTGAGCAGGCACTAATCACGCAGCTGAGCAGGGACTAATCACACAGCTGATCAGGCACGAGTCAGGCAGCTGAGCAGGGATTAAGCATGCAGCTGAGCAAGCGCTAATCCCTTGATTCAGCAGACCCTGATCACGTGACTGAGCAGGCCCTGATCACGTGGCTGAGCATGCACTGATCACGTGACTGAGCATGCACTGATCACGTGACTGAGAGGCACTGATCACGTGACTGAGAGGCACTGATCACGTGACTGAGCATGCACTGATCACGTGACTGAGAGGCACTGATCACGTGACTGAGAGGCGCTGATCACGTGACTGAGGGGCGCTGATCACGTGACTGAGAGGCGCTGATCACGTGGCTATCATGCACTGATCACGTGCTTCAGGAGGCAATAATCAAAGAGCTGAGCAGGCACTAATCACTTGGCTAAGAGGGCACTAATCACGGAGAGGAGCAGGAAATCGTCAAGGAGCTGAGCAAACTGTAATGAAGTGGTTAAGCAGACTCTAAACACGTGACGCAGCAGGCTCTACACCCGTGACTGAGCAGACACAATTTGGGCAGCTCAGCAGACACCAATGGTGCAGCTCAGCAGACACCAATGGCTCAGCAGGCAATCCATGAGCTGAGCAGGCAGGAATCTCAGCAGCTCAGCTGAGCAGGCACGAATCTCGCAGCTCAGCTGGCAGGAGCTGAGCAGACTGCCATTAAGTGGCTAAGCAGACTCTAAACACGTGACTCAGCAGGCTTGACACCCGTGACTGAGCACACACGAATCTTGCAGCCCAGCAGACAATACTCCTGGAGCTGAGCAGGCAGGAATCACGCAGCTCAGCAGACAGTAATCAAGGAGCTGAGCAGGCACGAATCACGCAGCTCAGCAGGCAATAATCCTGGAGCTGAGCAAGCAGGAATCACGCAGCTCAGCAGGCAATAATCAAGAAGCAGAGCAGGCAGGAATCAGGCAGCTCAGCAGCCAATAAGCAAGAAGCTAGCAGTCAGGAATCGCGCAGCTCAGCAGGCAATAATCATGGAGCTGAGCTGGCAGGAATCACGCAACTCAGCAGGCAATACTCACGGACCTGAGCAGGCAGGAATCACGCAACTTAGCAGGCAATAATAATTGGAGCTGAAGGCTGTAATGAACTGGATAAGCAGACTCTAATCACGTGATTCAGCCGGCTCCTCTCTGGGGACTGAGCAGGCACTTATTATGCAGCTCAGCAAGCAAAAATCATGGAGCTGAGCAAGCAGGAATCACGCAGCTCAGCAGGCAATAATCATGGAGCTGAGCAAACAGGAATCACGCAGCTCAGCATGCAATAATCAAGAAGCTGAGCAGGCAGGAATCACGCAGCTCAGCAGGCAATAATATGGAGCTGAGCAAGCAGGAATCACGCAGCTCAGCAGGCAATAATCAAGAAGCTGAGCAGGCAGGAATCACGCAGCTTAGCAGGCAATAATCATGGAGCTGAGCAGACTGTAATGAAGTGGCTAAGCAGACTCTAATCACGTCACTCAGCCGGCTCCTAACCCGGTCTTGAGCAGGCACTAATCACGCAGCTGAGCAGGGACTAATCACACAGCTGATCAGGCACGAGTCAGGCAGCTGAGCAGGGATTAAGCATGCAGCTGAGCAAGCGCTAATCCCTTGATTCAGCAGACCCTGATCACGTGACTGAGCAGGCCCTGATCACGTGGCTGAGCATGCACTGATCACGTGACTGAGCATGCACTGATCACGTGACTGAGAGGCACTGATCACGTGACTGAGAGGCACTGATCACGTGACTGAGCATGCACTGATCACGTGACTGAGAGGCACTGATCACGTGACTGAGAGGCGCTGATCACGTGACTGAGGGGCGCTGATCACGTGACTGAGAGGCGCTGATCACGTGGCTATCATGCACTGATCACGTGCTTCAGGAGGCAATAATCAAAGAGCTGAGCAGGCACTAATCACTTGGCTAAGAGGGCACTAATCACGGAGAGGAGCAGGAAATCGTCAAGGAGCTGAGCAAACTGTAATGAAGTGGTTAAGCAGACTCTAAACACGTGACGCAGCAGGCTCTACACCCGTGACTGAGCAGACACAATTTGGGCAGCTCAGCAGACACCAATGGTGCAGCTCAGCAGACACAAATGGTGCAGCTCAGCAGACACCAATCATGCAGCTCAGCAGGCAATACTCATGGAGCTGAGCAGGCAGGAATCACTCAGCTCAGCAGGCAAAGATCAAGGAGCTGAGCAGGCACGAATCTCGCAGCTCAGCTGGCAAAAATCAAGGAGCTGAGCAGACTGCCATTAAGTGGCTAAGCAGACTCTAAACACGTGACTCAGCAGGCTTGACACCCGTGACTGAGCACACACGAATCTTGCAGCCCAGCAGACAATACTCCTGGAGCTGAGCAGGCAGGAATCACGCAGCTCAGCAGACAGTAATCAAGGAGCTGAGCAGGCACGAATCACGCAGCTCAGCAGGCAATAATCCTGGAGCTGAGCAAGCAGGAATCACGCAGCTCAGCAGGCAATAATCAAGAAGCAGAGCAGGCAGGAATCAGGCAGCTCAGCAGCCAATAAGCAAGAAGCTAGCAGTCAGGAATCGCGCAGCTCAGCAGGCAATAATCATGGAGCTGAGCTGGCAGGAATCACGCAACTCAGCAGGCAATACTCACGGACCTGAGCAGGCAGGAATCACGCAACTTAGCAGGCAATAATAATTGGAGCTGAAGGCTGTAATGAACTGGATAAGCAGACTCTAATCACGTGATTCAGCCGGCTCCTCTCTGGGGACTGAGCAGGCACTTATTATGCAGCTCAGCAAGCAAAAATCATGGAGCTGAGCAAGCAGGAATCACGCAGCTCAGCAGGCAATAATCATGGAGCTGAGCAAACAGGAATCACGCAGCTCAGCATGCAATAATCAAGAAGCTGAGCAGGCAGGAATCACGCAGCTCAGCAGGCAATAAATATGGAGCTGAGCAAGCAGGAATCACGCAGCTCAGCAGGCAATAATCAAGAAGCTGAGCAGGCAGGAATCACGCAGCTTAGCAGGCAATAATCATGGAGCTGAGCAGACTGTAATGAAGTGGCTAAGCAGACTCTAATCACGTCACTCAGCCGGCTCCTAACCCGGTCTTGAGCAGGCACTAATCACGCAGCTGAGCAGGGACTAATCACACAGCTGATCAGGCACGAGTCAGGCAGCTGAGCAGGGATTAAGCATGCAGCTGAGCAAGCGCTAATCCCTTGATTCAGCAGACCCTGATCACGTGACTGAGCAGGCCCTGATCACGTGGCTGAGCATGCACTGATCACGTGACTGAGCATGCACTGATCACGTGACTGAGAGGCACTGATCACGTGACTGAGAGGCACTGATCACGTGACTGAGCATGCACTGATCACGTGACTGAGAGGCACTGATCACGTGACTGAGAGGCGCTGATCACGTGACTGAGGGGCGCTGATCACGTGACTGAGAGGCGCTGATCACGTGGCTATCATGCACTGATCACGTGCTTCAGGAGGCAATAATCAAAGAGCTGAGCAGGCACTAATCACTTGGCTAAGAGGGCACTAATCACGGAGAGGAGCAGGAAATCGTCAAGGAGCTGAGCAAACTGTAATGAAGTGGTTAAGCAGACTCTAAACACGTGACGCAGCAGGCTCTACACCCGTGACTGAGCAGACACAATTTGGGCAGCTCAGCAGACACCAATGGTGCAGCTCAGCAGACACAAATGGTGCAGCTCAGCAGACACCAATCATGCAGCTCAGCAGGCAATACTCATGGAGCTGAGCAGGCAGGAATCACTCAGCTCAGCAGGCAAAGATCAAGGAGCTGAGCAGGCACGAATCTCGCAGCTCAGCTGGCAAAAATCAAGGAGCTGAGCAGACTGCCATTAAGTGGCTAAGCAGACTCTAAACACGTGACTCAGCAGGCTTGACACCCGTGACTGAGCACACACGAATCTTGCAGCCCAGCAGACAATACTCCTGGAGCTGAGCAGGCAGGAATCACGCAGCTCAGCAGACAGTAATCAAGGAGCTGAGCAGGCACGAATCACGCAGCTCAGCAGGCATAATCCTGGAGCTGAGCAAGCAGGAATCACGCAGCTCAGCAGGCAATAATCAAGAAGCAGAGCAGGCAGGAATCAGGCAGCTCAGCAGCCAATAAGCAAGAAGCTAGCAGTCAGGAATCGCGCAGCTCAGCAGGCAATAATCATGGAGCTGAGCTGGCAGGAATCACGCAACTCAGCAGGCAATACTCACGGACCTGAGCAGGCAGGAATCACGCAACTTAGCAGGCAATAATAATTGGAGCTGAAGGCTGTAATGAACTGGATAAGCAGACTCTAATCACGTGATTCAGCCGGCTCCTCTCTGGGGACTGAGCAGGCACTTATTATGCAGCTCAGCAAGCAAAAATCATGGAGCTGAGCAAGCAGGAATCACGCAGCTCAGCAGGCAATAATCAAGAAGCTGAGCAGGCAGGAATCACGCAGCTCAGCAGGCAATAAATATGGAGCTGAGCAAGCAGGAATCACGCAGCTCAGCAGGCAATAATCAAGAAGCTGAGCAGGCAGGAATCACGCAGCTTAGCAGGCAATAATCATGGAGCTGAGCAGACTGTAATGAAGTGGCTAAGCAGACTCTAATCACGTCACTCAGCCGGCTCCTAACCCGGTCTTGAGCAGGCACTAATCACGCAGCTGAGCAGGGACTAATCACACAGCTGATCAGGCACGAGTCAGGCAGCTGAGCAGGGATTAAGCATGCAGCTGAGCAAGCGCTAATCCCTTGATTCAGCAGACCCTGATCACGTGACTGAGCAGGCCCTGATCACGTGGCTGAGCATGCACTGATCACGTGACTGAGCATGCACTGATCACGTGACTGAGAGGCACTGATCACGTGACTGAGAGGCACTGATCACGTGACTGAGCATGCACTGATCACGTGACTGAGAGGCACTGATCACGTGACTGAGAGGCGCTGATCACGTGACTGAGGGCGCTGATCACGTGACTGAGAGGCGCTGATCACGTGGCTATCATGCACTGATCACGTGCTTCAGGAGGCAATAATCAAAGAGCTGAGCAGGCACTAATCACTTGGCTAAGAGGGCACTAATCACGGAGAGGAGCAGGAAATCGTCAAGGAGCTGAGCAAACTGTAATGAAGTGGTTAAGCAGACTCTAAACACGTGACGCAGCAGGCTCTACACCCGTGACTGAGCAGACACAATTTGGGCAGCTCAGCAGACACCAATGGTGCAGCTCAGCAGACACAAATGGTGCAGCTCAGCAGACACCAATCATGCAGCTCAGCAGGCAATACTCATGGAGCTGAGCAGGCAGGAATCACTCAGCTCAGCAGGCAAAGATCAAGGAGCTGAGCAGGCACGAATCTCGCAGCTCAGCTGGCAAAAATCAAGGAGCTGAGCAGACTGCCATTAAGTGGCTAAGCAGACTCTAAACACGTGACTCAGCAGGCTTGACACCCGTGACTGAGCACACACGAATCTTGCAGCCCAGCAGACAATACTCCTGGAGCTGAGCAGGCAGGAATCACGCAGCTCAGCAGACAGTAATCAAGGAGCTGAGCAGGCACGAATCACGCAGCTCAGCAGGCAATAATCCTGGAGCTGAGCAAGCAGGAATCACGCAGCTCAGCAGGCAATAATCAAGAAGCAGAGCAGGCAGGAATCAGGCAGCTCAGCAGCCAATAAGCAAGAAGCTAGCAGTCAGGAATCGCGCAGCTCAGCAGGCAATAATCATGGAGCTGAGCTGGCAGGAATCACGCAACTCAGCAGGCAATACTCACGGACCTGAGCAGGCAGGAATCACGCAACTTAGCAGGCAATAATAATTGGAGCTGAAGGCTGTAATGAACTGGATAAGCAGACTCTAATCACGTGATTCAGCCGGCTCCTCTCTGGGGACTGAGCAGGCACTTATTATGCAGCTCAGCAAGCAAAAATCATGGAGCTGAGCAAGCAGGAATCACGCAGCTCAGCAGGCAATAATCAAGAAGCTGAGCAGGCAGGAATCACGCAGCTCAGCAGGCAATAAATATGGAGCTGAGCAAGCAGGAATCACGCAGCTCAGCAGGCAATAATCAAGAAGCTGAGCAGGCAGGAATCACGCAGCTTAGCAGGCAATAATCATGGAGCTGAGCAGACTGTAATGAAGTGGCTAAGCAGACTCTAATCACGTCACTCAGCCGGCTCCTAACCCGGTCTTGAGCAGGCACTAATCACGCAGCTGAGCAGGGACTAATCACACAGCTGATCAGGCACGAGTCAGGCAGCTGAGCAGGGATTAAGCATGCAGCTGAGCAAGCGCTAATCCCTTGATTCAGCAGACCCTGATCACGTGACTGAGCAGGCCCTGATCACGTGGCTGAGCATGCACTGATCACGTGACTGAGCATGCACTGATCACGTGACTGAGAGGCACTGATCACGTGACTGAGAGGCACTGATCACGTGACTGAGCATGCACTGATCACGTGACTGAGAGGCACTGATCACGTGACTGAGAGGCGCTGATCACGTGACTGAGGGGCGCTGATCACGTGACTGAGAGGCGCTGATCACGTGGCTATCATGCACTGATCACGTGCTTCAGGAGGCAATAATCAAAGAGCTGAGCAGGCACTAATCACTTGGCTAAGAGGGCACTAATCACGGAGAGGAGCAGGAAATCGTCAAGGAGCTGAGCAAACTGTAATGAAGTGGTTAAGCAGACTCTAAACACGTGACGCAGCAGGCTCTACACCCGTGACTGAGCAGACACAATTTGGGCAGCTCAGCAGACACCAATGGTGCAGCTCAGCAGACACAAATGGTGCAGCTCAGCAGACACCAATCATGCAGCTCAGCAGGCAATACTCATGGAGCTGAGCAGGCAGGAATCACTCAGCTCAGCAGGCAAAGATCAAGGAGCTGAGCAGGCACGAATCTCGCAGCTCAGCTGGCAAAAATCAAGGAGCTGAGCAGACTGCCATTAAGTGGCTAAGCAGACTCTAAACACGTGACTCAGCAGGCTTGACACCCGTGACTGAGCACACACGAATCTTGCAGCCCAGCAGACAATACTCCTGGAGCTGAGCAGGCAGGAATCACGCAGCTCAGCAGACAGTAATCAAGGAGCTGAGCAGGCACGAATCACGCAGCTCAGCAGGCAATAATCCTGGAGCTGAGCAAGCAGGAATCACGCAGCTCAGCAGGCAATAATCAAGAAGCAGAGCAGGCAGGAATCAGGCAGCTCAGCAGCCAATAAGCAAGAAGCTAGCAGTCAGGAATCGCGCAGCTCAGCAGGCAATAATCATGGAGCTGAGCTGGCAGGAATCACGCAACTCAGCAGGCAATACTCACGGACCTGAGCAGGCAGGAATCACGCAACTTAGCAGGCATAATAATTGGAGCTGAAGGCTGTAATGAACTGGATAAGCAGACTCTAATCACGTGATTCAGCCGGCTCCTCTCTGGGACTGAGCAGGCACTTCATGCAGCTCAGCAAGCAAAAATCATGGAGCTGAGCAAGCAGGAATCACGCAGCTCAGCAGGCAATAATCATGGAGCTGAGCAGGCAGGAATCACGCAGCTCAGCAGGCAATAATCATGGAGCTGAGCAAGCAGGAATCACGCAGCTCAGCAGGCAATAATCAAGAAGCTGAGCAGGCAGGAATCACGCAGCTCAGCAGGCAATAAATATGGAGCTGAGCAAGCAGGAATCACGCAGCTCAGCATGCAATTATCAAGAAGCTGAGCAGGCAGGAATCAGGCAGCTCAGCAGCCAATAAGCAAGAAGCTAGCAGTCAGGAATCGCGCAGCTCAGCAGGCAATAATCATGGAGCTGAGCTGGCAGGAATCACGCAACTCAGCAGGCAATACTCACGGACCTGAGCAGGCAGGAATCACGCAACTTAGCAGGCAATAATAATTGGAGCTGAAGGCTGTAATGAACTGGATAAGCAGACTCTAATCACGTGATTCAGCCGGCTCCTCTGGGGACTGAGCAGGCACTTCTTATGCAGCTCAGCAAGCAAAAATCATGGAGCTGAGCAAGCAGGAATCACGCAGCTCAGCAGGCAATAATCAAGAAGCTGAGCAGGCAGGAATCACGCAGCTCAGCAGGCAATAAATATGGAGCTGAGCAAGCAGGAATCACGCAGCTCAGCAGGCAATAATCAAGAAGCTGAGCAGGCAGGAATCACGCAGCTTAGCAGGCAATAATCATGGAGCTGAGCAGACTGTAATGAAGTGGCTAAGCAGACTCTAATCACGTCACTCAGCCGGCTCCTAACCCGGTCTTGAGCAGGCACTAATCACGCAGCTGAGCAGGGACTAATCACACAGCTGATCAGGCACGAGTCAGGCAGCTGAGCAGGGATTAAGCATGCAGCTGAGCAAGCGCTAATCCCTTGATTCAGCAGACCCTGATCACGTGACTGAGCAGGCCCTGATCACGTGGCTGAGCATGCACTGATCACGTGACTGAGCATGCACTGATCACGTGACTGAGAGGCACTGATCACGTGACTGAGCATGCACTGATCACGTGACTGAGAGGCACTGATCACGTGACTGAGAGGCGCTGATCACGTGACTGAGGGGCGCTGATCACGTGACTGAGAGGCGCTGATCACGTGGCTATCATGCACTGATCACGTGCTTCAGGAGGCAATAATCAAAGAGCTGAGCAGGCACTAATCACTTGGCTAAGAGGGCACTAATCACGGAGAGGAGCAGGAAATCGTCAAGGAGCTGAGCAAACTGTAATGAAGTGGTTAAGCAGACTCTAAACACGTGACGCAGCAGGCTCTACACCCGTGACTGAGCAGACACAATTTGGGCAGCTCAGCAGACACCAATGGTGCAGCTCAGCAGACACAAATGGTGCAGCTCAGCAGACACCAATCATGCAGCTCAGCAGGCAATACTCATGGAGCTGAGCAGGCAGGAATCACTCAGCTCAGCAGGCAAAGATCAAGGAGCTGAGCAGGCACGAATCTCGCAGCTCAGCTGGCAAAAATCAAGGAGCTGAGCAGACTGCCATTAAGTGGCTAAGCAGACTCTAAACACGTGACTCAGCAGGCTTGACACCCGTGACTGAGCACACACGAATCTTGCAGCCCAGCAGACAATACTCCTGGAGCTGAGCAGGCAGGAATCACGCAGCTCAGCAGACAGTAATCAAGGAGCTGAGCAGGCACGAATCACGCAGCTCAGCAGGCAATAATCCTGGAGCTGAGCAAGCAGGAATCACGCAGCTCAGCAGGCAATAATCAAGAAGCAGAGCAGGCAGGAATCAGGCAGCTCAGCAGCCAATAAGCAAGAAGCTAGCAGTCAGGAATCGCGCAGCTCAGCAGGCAATAATCATGGAGCTGAGCTGGCAGGAATCACGCAACTCAGCAGGCAATACTCACGGACCTGAGCAGGCAGGAATCACGCAACTTAGCAGGCATAATAATTGGAGCTGAAGGCTGTAATGAACTGGATAAGCAGACTCTAATCACGTGATTCAGCCGGCTCCTCTCTGGGGACTGAGCAGGCACTTATTATGCAGCTCAGCAAGCAAAAATCATGGAGCTGAGCAAGCAGGAATCACGCAGCTCAGCAGGCAATAATCAAGAAGCTGAGCAGGCAGGAATCACGCAGCTCAGCAGGCAATAAATATGGAGCTGAGCAAGCAGGAATCACGCAGCTCAGCAGGCAATAATCAAGAAGCTGAGCAGGCAGGAATCACGCAGCTTAGCAGGCAATAATCATGGAGCTGAGCAGACTGTAATGAAGTGGCTAAGCAGACTCTAATCACGTCACTCAGCCGGCTCCTAACCCGGTCTTGAGCAGGCACTAATCACGCAGCTGAGCAGGGACTAATCACACAGCTGATCAGGCACGAGTCAGGCAGCTGAGCAGGGATTAAGCATGCAGCTGAGCAAGCGCTAATCCCTTGATTCAGCAGACCCTGATCACGTGACTGAGCAGGCCCTGATCACGTGGCTGAGCATGCACTGATCACGTGACTGAGCATGCACTGATCACGTGACTGAGAGGCACTGATCACGTGACTGAGAGGCACTGATCACGTGACTGAGCATGCACTGATCACGTGACTGAGAGGCACTGATCACGTGACTGAGAGGCGCTGATCACGTGACTGAGGGGCGCTGATCACGTGACTGAGAGGCGCTGATCACGTGGCTATCATGCACTGATCACGTGCTTCAGGAGGCAATAATCAAAGAGCTGAGCAGGCACTAATCACTTGGCTAAGAGGGCACTAATCACGGAGAGGAGCAGGAAATCGTCAAGGAGCTGAGCAAACTGTAATGAAGTGGTTAAGCAGACTCTAAACACGTGACGCAGCAGGCTCTACACCCGTGACTGAGCAGACACAATTTGGGCAGCTCAGCAGACACCAATGGTGCAGCTCAGCAGACACAAATGGTGCAGCTCAGCAGACACCAATCATGCAGCTCAGCAGGCAATACTCATGGAGCTGAGCAGGCAGGAATCACTCAGCTCAGCAGGCAAAGATCAAGGAGCTGAGCAGGCACGAATCTCGCAGCTCAGCTGGCAAAAATCAAGGAGCTGAGCAGACTGCCATTAAGTGGCTAAGCAGACTCTAAACACGTGACTCAGCAGGCTTGACACCCGTGACTGAGCACACACGAATCTTGCAGCCCAGCAGACAATACTCCTGGAGCTGAGCAGGCAGGAATCACGCAGCTCAGCAGACAGTAATCAAGGAGCTGAGCAGGCACGAATCACGCAGCTCAGCAGGCAATAATCCTGGAGCTGAGCAAGCAGGAATCACGCAGCTCAGCAGGCAATAATCAAGAAGCAGAGCAGGCAGGAATCAGGCAGCTCAGCAGCCAATAAGCAAGAAGCTAGCAGTCAGGAATCGCGCAGCTCAGCAGGCAATAATCATGGAGCTGAGCTGGCAGGAATCACGCAACTCAGCAGGCAATACTCACGGACCTGAGCAGGCAGGAATCACGCAACTTAGCAGGCAATAATAATTGGAGCTGAAGGCTGTAATGAACTGGATAAGCAGACTCTAATCACGTGATTCAGCCGGCTCCTCTCTGGGGACTGAGCAGGCACTTATTATGCAGCTCAGCAAGCAAAAATCATGGAGCTGAGCAAGCAGGAATCACGCAGCTCAGCAGGCAATAATCAAGAAGCTGAGCAGGCAGGAATCACGCAGCTCAGCAGGCAATAAATATGGAGCTGAGCAAGCAGGAATCACGCAGCTCAGCAGGCAATAATCAAGAAGCTGAGCAGGCAGGAATCACGCAGCTTAGCAGGCAATAATCATGGAGCTGAGCAGACTGTAATGAAGTGGCTAAGCAGACTCTAATCACGTCACTCAGCCGGCTCCTAACCCGGTCTTGAGCAGGCACTAATCACGCAGCTGAGCAGGGACTAATCACACAGCTGATCAGGCACGAGTCAGGCAGCTGAGCAGGGATTAAGCATGCAGCTGAGCAAGCGCTAATCCCTTGATTCAGCAGACCCTGATCACGTGACTGAGCAGGCCCTGATCACGTGGCTGAGCATGCACTGATCACGTGACTGAGCATGCACTGATCACGTGACTGAGAGGCACTGATCACGTGACTGAGAGGCACTGATCACGTGACTGAGCATGCACTGATCACGTGACTGAGAGGCACTGATCACGTGACTGAGAGGCGCTGATCACGTGACTGAGGGGCGCTGATCACGTGACTGAGAGGCGCTGATCACGTGGCTATCATGCACTGATCACGTGCTTCAGGAGGCAATAATCAAAGAGCTGAGCAGGCACTAATCACTTGGCTAAGAGGGCACTAATCACGGAGAGGAGCAGGAAATCGTCAAGGAGCTGAGCAAACTGTAATGAAGTGGTTAAGCAGACTCTAAACACGTGACGCAGCAGGCTCTACACCCGTGACTGAGCAGACACAATTTGGGCAGCTCAGCAGACACCAATGGTGCAGCTCAGCAGACACAAATGGTGCAGCTCAGCAGACACCAATCATGCAGCTCAGCAGGCAATACTCATGGAGCTGAGCAGGCAGGAATCACTCAGCTCAGCAGGCAAAGATCAAGGAGCTGAGCAGGCACGAATCTCGCAGCTCAGCTGGCAAAAATCAAGGAGCTGAGCAGACTGCCATTAAGTGGCTAAGCAGACTCTAAACACGTGACTCAGCAGGCTTGACACCCGTGACTGAGCACACACGAATCTTGCAGCCCAGCAGACAATACTCCTGGAGCTGAGCAGGCAGGAATCACGCAGCTCAGCAGACAGTAATCAAGGAGCTGAGCAGGCACGAATCACGCAGCTCAGCAGGCAATAATCCTGGAGCTGAGCAAGCAGGAATCACGCAGCTCAGCAGGCAATAATCAAGAAGCAGAGCAGGCAGGAATCAGGCAGCTCAGCAGCCAATAAGCAAGAAGCTAGCAGTCAGGAATCGCGCAGCTCAGCAGGCAATAATCATGGAGCTGAGCTGGCAGGAATCACGCAACTCAGCAGGCAATACTCACGGACCTGAGCAGGCAGGAATCACGCAACTAAGCAGGCAATAATAATGGAGCTGAAGGCTGTAATGAACTGGATAAGCAGACTCTAATCACGTGATTCAGCCGGCTCCTCTCTGGGACTGAGCAGGCACTTATTATGCAGCTCAGCAAGCAAAAATCATGGAGCTGAGCAAGCAGGAATCACGCAGCTCAGCAGGCAATAATCATGGAGCTGAGCAGGCAGGAATCACGCAGCTCAGCAGGCAATACTCACGGAGCTGAGCAGGCAGGAATCACGCAGCTCAGCAGGCAATAATTGGAGCTGAAGGCTGTAATGAACTGGATAAGCAGACTCTAATCACGTGATTCAGCCGGCTCCTTCTGGGGACTGAGCAGGCACTTATTATGCAGCTCAGCAAGCAAAAATCATGGAGCTGAGCAAGCAGGAATCACGCAGCTCAGCAGGCAATAATCATGGAGCTGAGCAAACAGGAATCACGCAGCTCAGCAGGCAATAATCAAGAAGCTGAGCAGGCAGGAATCACGCAGCTCAGCAGGCAATAAATATGGAGCTGAGCAAGCAGGAATCACGCAGCTCAGCAGGCAATAATCAAGAAGCTGAGCAGGCAGGAATCACGCAGCTCAGCAGGCAATAATCATGGAGCTGAGCAAGCAGGAATCACGCAGCTCAGCATGCAATAATCAAGAAGCTGAGCAGGCAGGAATCACGCAGCTCAGCAGGCAATAAATATGGAGCTGAGCAAGCAGGAATCACGCAGCTCAGCAGGCAATAATCAAGAAGCTGAGCAGGCAGGAATCACGCAGCTTAGCAGGCAATAATCATGGAGCTGAGCAGACTGTAATGAAGTGGCTAAGCAGACTCTAATCACGTCACTCAGCCGGCTCCTAACCCGGTCTTGAGCAGGCACTAATCACGCAGCTGAGCAGGGACTAATCACACAGCTGATCAGGCACGAGTCAGGCAGCTGAGCAGGGATTAAGCATGCAGCTGAGCAAGCGCTAATCCCTTGATTCAGCAGACCCTGATCACGTGACTGAGCAGGCCCTGATCACGTGGCTGAGCATGCACTGATCACGTGACTGAGCATGCACTGATCACGTGACTGAGAGGCACTGATCACGTGACTGAGAGGCACTGATCACGTGACTGAGCATGCACTGATCACGTGACTGAGAGGCACTGATCACGTGACTGAGAGGCGCTGATCACGTGACTGAGGGGCGCTGATCACGTGACTGAGAGGCGCTGATCACGTGGCTATCATGCACTGATCACGTGCTTCAGGAGGCAATAATCAAAGAGCTGAGCAGGCACTAATCACTTGGCTAAGAGGGCACTAATCACGGAGAGGAGCAGGAAATCGTCAAGGAGCTGAGCAAACTGTAATGAAGTGGTTAAGCAGACTCTAAACACGTGACGCAGCAGGCTCTACACCCGTGACTGAGCAGACACAATTTGGGCAGCTCAGCAGACACCAATGGTGCAGCTCAGCAGACACAAATGGTGCAGCTCAGCAGACACCAATCATGCAGCTCAGCAGGCAATACTCATGGAGCTGAGCAGGCAGGAATCACTCAGCTCAGCAGGCAAAGATCAAGGAGCTGAGCAGGCACGAATCTCGCAGCTCAGCTGGCAAAAATCAAGGAGCTGAGCAGACTGCCATTAAGTGGCTAAGCAGACTCTAAACACGTGACTCAGCAGGCTTGACACCCGTGACTGAGCACACACGAATCTTGCAGCCCAGCAGACAATACTCCTGGAGCTGAGCAGGCAGGAATCACGCAGCTCAGCAGACAGTAATCAAGGAGCTGAGCAGGCACGAATCACGCAGCTCAGCAGGCAATAATCCTGGAGCTGAGCAAGCAGGAATCACGCAGCTCAGCAGGCAATAATCAAGAAGCAGAGCAGGCAGGAATCAGGCAGCTCAGCAGCCAATAAGCAAGAAGCTAGCAGTCAGGAATCGCGCAGCTCAGCAGGCAATAATCATGGAGCTGAGCTGGCAGGAATCACGCAACTCAGCAGGCAATACTCACGGACCTGAGCAGGCAGGAATCACGCAACTTAGCAGGCAATAATAATTGGAGCTGAAGGCTGTAATGAACTGGATAAGCAGACTCTAATCACGTGATTCAGCCGGCTCCTCTCTGGGGACTGAGCAGGCACTTATTATGCAGCTCAGCAAGCAAAAATCATGGAGCTGAGCAAGCAGGAATCACGCAGCTCAGCAGGCAATAATCAAGAAGCTGAGCAGGCAGGAATCACGCAGCTCAGCAGGCAATAAATATGGAGCTGAGCAAGCAGGAATCACGCAGCTCAGCAGGCAATAATCAAGAAGCTGAGCAGGCAGGAATCACGCAGCTTAGCAGGCAATAATCATGGAGCTGAGCAGACTGTAATGAAGTGGCTAAGCAGACTCTAATCACGTCACTCAGCCGGCTCCTAACCCGGTCTTGAGCAGGCACTAATCACGCAGCTGAGCAGGGACTAATCACACAGCTGATCAGGCACGAGTCAGGCAGCTGAGCAGGGATTAAGCATGCAGCTGAGCAAGCGCTAATCCCTTGATTCAGCAGACCCTGATCACGTGACTGAGCAGGCCCTGATCACGTGGCTGAGCATGCACTGATCACGTGACTGAGCATGCACTGATCACGTGACTGAGAGGCACTGATCACGTGACTGAGAGGCACTGATCACGTGACTGAGCATGCACTGATCACGTGACTGAGAGGCACTGATCACGTGACTGAGAGGCGCTGATCACGTGACTGAGAGGCGCTGATCACGTGGCTATCATGCACTGATCACGTGCTTCAGGAGGCAATAATCAAAGAGCTGAGCAGGCACTAATCACTTGGCTAAGAGGGCACTAATCACGGAGAGGAGCAGGAAATCGTCAAGGAGCTGAGCAAACTGTAATGAAGTGGTTAAGCAGACTCTAAACACGTGACGCAGCAGGCTCTACACCCGTGACTGAGCAGACACAATTTGGGCAGCTCAGCAGACACCAATGGTGCAGCTCAGCAGACACAAATGGTGCAGCTCAGCAGACACCAATCATGCAGCTCAGCAGGCAATACTCATGGAGCTGAGCAGGCAGGAATCACTCAGCTCAGCAGGCAAAGATCAAGGAGCTGAGCAGGCACGAATCTCGCAGCTCAGCTGGCAAAAATCAAGGAGCTGAGCAGACTGCCATTAAGTGGCTAAGCAGACTCTAAACACGTGACTCAGCAGGCTTGACACCCGTGACTGAGCACACGAATCTTGCAGCCCAGCAGACAATACTCCTGGAGCTGAGCAGGCAGGAATCACGCAGCTCAGCAGACAGTAATCAAGGAGCTGAGCAGGCACGAATCACGCAGCTCAGCAGGCAATAATCCTGGAGCTGAGCAAGCAGGAATCACGCAGCTCAGCAGGCAATAATCAAGAAGCAGAGCAGGCAGGAATCAGGCAGCTCAGCAGCCAATAAGCAAGAAGCTAGCAGTCAGGAATCGCGCAGCTCAGCAGGCAATAATCATGGAGCTGAGCTGGCAGGAATCACGCAACTCAGCAGGCAATACTCACGGACCTGAGCAGGCAGGAATCACGCAACTTAGCAGGCAATAATAATTGGAGCTGAAGGCTGTAATGAACTGGATAAGCAGACTCTAATCACGTGATTCAGCCGGCTCCTCTCTGGGGACTGAGCAGGCACTTATTATGCAGCTCAGCAAGCAAAAATCATGGAGCTGAGCAAGCAGGAATCACGCAGCTCAGCAGGCAATAATCAAGAAGCTGAGCAGGCAGGAATCACGCAGCTCAGCAGGCAATAAATATGGAGCTGAGCAAGCAGGAATCACGCAGCTCAGCAGGCAATAATCAAGAAGCTGAGCAGGCAGGAATCACGCAGCTTAGCAGGCAATAATCATGGAGCTGAGCAGACTGTAATGAAGTGGCTAAGCAGACTCTAATCACGTCACTCAGCCGGCTCCTAACCCGGTCTTGAGCAGGCACTAATCACGCAGCTGAGCAGGGACTAATCACACAGCTGATCAGGCACGAGTCAGGCAGCTGAGCAGGGATTAAGCATGCAGCTGAGCAAGCGCTAATCCCTTGATTCAGCAGACCCTGATCACGTGACTGAGCAGGCCCTGATCACGTGGCTGAGCATGCACTGATCACGTGACTGAGCATGCACTGATCACGTGACTGAGAGGCACTGATCACGTGACTGAGAGGCACTGATCACGTGACTGAGCATGCACTGATCACGTGACTGAGAGGCACTGATCACGTGACTGAGAGGCGCTGATCACGTGACTGAGGGGCGCTGATCACGTGACTGAGAGGCGCTGATCACGTGGCTATCATGCACTGATCACGTGCTTCAGGAGGCAATAATCAAAGAGCTGAGCAGGCACTAATCACTTGGCTAAGAGGGCACTAATCACGGAGAGGAGCAGGAAATCGTCAAGGAGCTGAGCAAACTGTAATGAAGTGGTTAAGCAGACTCTAAACACGTGACGCAGCAGGCTCTACACCCGTGACTGAGCAGACACAATTTGGGCAGCTCAGCAGACACCAATGGTGCAGCTCAGCAGACACAAATGGTGCAGCTCAGCAGACACCAATCATGCAGCTCAGCAGGCAATACTCATGGAGCTGAGCAGGCAGGAATCACTCAGCTCAGCAGGCAAAGATCAAGGAGCTGAGCAGGCACGAATCTCGCAGCTCAGCTGGCAAAAATCAAGGAGCTGAGCAGACTGCCATTAAGTGGCTAAGCAGACTCTAAACACGTGACTCAGCAGGCTTGACACCCGTGACTGAGCACACACGAATCTTGCAGCCCAGCAGACAATACTCCTGGAGCTGAGCAGGCAGGAATCACGCAGCTCAGCAGACAGTAATCAAGGAGCTGAGCAGGCACGAATCACGCAGCTCAGCAGGCAATAATCCTGGAGCTGAGCAAGCAGGAATCACGCAGCTCAGCAGGCAATAATCAAGAAGCAGAGCAGGCAGGAATCAGGCAGCTCAGCAGCCAATAAGCAAGAAGCTAGCAGTCAGGAATCGCGCAGCTCAGCAGGCAATAATCATGGAGCTGAGCTGGCAGGAATCACGCAACTCAGCAGGCAATACTCACGGACCTGAGCAGGCAGGAATCACGCAACTTAGCAGGCAATAATAATTGGAGCTGAAGGCTGTAATGAACTGGATAAGCAGACTCTAATCACGTGATTCAGCCGGCTCCTCGCTGGGGACTGAGCAGGCACTTCTTATGCAGCTCAGCAAGCAAAAATCATGGAGCTGAGCAAGCAGGAATCACGCAGCTCAGCAGGCAATAATCAAGAAGCTGAGCAGGCAGGAATCACGCAGCTCAGCAGGCAATAATCATGGAGCTGAGCAAGCAGGAATCACGCAGCTCAGCAGGCAATAATCAAAGAGCTGAGCAGGCACTAATCACTTGGCTAAGAGGGCACTAATCACGGAGAGGAGCAGGAAATCGTCAAGGAGCTGAGCAAACTGTAATGAAGTGGTTAAGCAGACTCTAAACACGTGACGCAGCAGGCTCTACACCCGTGACTGAGCAGACACAATTTGGGCAGCTCAGCAGACACCAATGGTGCAGCTCAGCAGACACCAATGGTGCAGCTCAGCAGACACCAATCATGCAGCTCAGCAGGCACATCATGGAGCTGAGCAGGCAGGAATCACTCAGCTCAGCAGGCAAAGATCAAGGAGCTGAGCAGGCACGAATCTCGCAGCTCAGCTGGCAAAAATCAAGGAGCTGAGCAGACTGCCATTAAGTGGCTAAGCAGACTCTAAACACGTGACTCAGCAGGCTTGACACCCGTGACTGAGCACACACGAATCTTGCAGCCCAGCAGACAATACTCCTGGAGCTGAGCAGGCAGGAATCACGCAGCTCAGCAGACAGTAATCAAGGAGCTGAGCAGCACGAATCACGCAGCTCAGCAGGCAATAATCCTGGAGCTGAGCAAGCAGGAATCACGCAGCTCAGCAGGCAATAATCAAGAAGCAGAGCAGGCAGGAATCAGGCAGCTCAGCAGCCAATAAGCAAGAAGCTAGCAGTCAGGAATCGCGCAGCTCAGCAGGCAATAATCATGGAGCTGAGCTGGCAGGAATCACGCAACTCAGCAGGCAATACTCACGGACCTGAGCAGGCAGGAATCACGCAACTTAGCAGGCAATAATAATTGGAGCTGAAGGCTGTAATGAACTGGATAAGCAGACTCTAATCACGTGATTCAGCCGGCTCCTCTCTGGGACTGAGCAGGCACTTATTATGCAGCTCAGCAAGCAAAAATCATGGAGCTGAGCAAGCAGGAATCACGCAGCTCAGCAGGCAATAATCAAGGAGCTGAGCAGGCAGGAATCACGCAGCTCAGCAGGCAATAAATATGGAGCTGAGCAAGCAGGAATCACGCAGCTCAGCAGGCAATAATCAAGAAGCTGAGCAGGCAGGAATCACGCAGCTTAGCAGGCAATAATCATGGAGCTGAGCAGACTGTAATGAAGTGGCTAAGCAGACTCTAATCACGTCACTCAGCCGGCTCCTAACCCGGTCTTGAGCAGGCACTAATCACGCAGCTGAGCAGGGACTAATCACACAGCTGATCAGGCACGAGTCAGGCAGCTGAGCAGGGATTAAGCATGCAGCTGAGCAAGCGCTAATCCCTTGATTCAGCAGACCCTGATCACGTGACTGAGCAGGCCCTGATCACGTGGCTGAGCATGCACTGATCACGTGACTGAGCATGCACTGATCACGTGACTGAGAGGCACTGATCACGTGACTGAGAGGCACTGATCACGTGACTGAGCATGCACTGATCACGTGACTGAGAGGCACTGATCACGTGACTGAGAGGCGCTGATCACGTGACTGAGGGGCGCTGATCACGTGACTGAGAGGCGCTGATCACGTGGCTATCATGCACTGATCACGTGCTTCAGGAGGCAATAATCAAAGAGCTGAGCAGGCACTAATCACTTGGCTAAGAGGGCACTAATCACGGAGAGGAGCAGGAAATCGTCAAGGAGCTGAGCAAACTGTAATGAAGTGGTTAAGCAGACTCTAAACACGTGACGCAGCAGGCTCTACACCCGTGACTGAGCAGACACAATTTGGGCAGCTCAGCAGACACCAATGGTGCAGCTCAGCAGACACAAATGGTGCAGCTCAGCAGACACCAATCATGCAGCTCAGCAGGCAATACTCATGGAGCTGAGCAGGCAGGAATCACTCAGCTCAGCAGGCAAAGATCAAGGAGCTGAGCAGGCACGAATCTCGCAGCTCAGCTGGCAAAAATCAAGGAGCTGAGCAGACTGCCATTAAGTGGCTAAGCAGACTCTAAACACGTGACTCAGCAGGCTTGACACCCGTGACTGAGCACACACGAATCTTGCAGCCCAGCAGACAATACTCCTGGAGCTGAGCAGGCAGGAATCACGCAGCTCAGCAGACAGTAATCAAGGAGCTGAGCAGGCACGAATCACGCAGCTCAGCAGGCAATAATCCTGGAGCTGAGCAAGCAGGAATCACGCAGCTCAGCAGGCAATAATCAAGAAGCAGAGCAGGCAGGAATCAGGCAGCTCAGCAGCCAATAAGCAAGAAGCTAGCAGTCAGGAATCGCGCAGCTCAGCAGGCAATAATCATGGAGCTGAGCTGGCAGGAATCACGCAACTCAGCAGGCAATACTCACGGACCTGAGCAGGCAGGAATCACGCAACTTAGCAGGCAATAATAATTGGAGCTGAAGGCTGTAATGAACTGGATAAGCAGACTCTAATCACGTGATTCAGCCGGCTCCTCTCTGGGGACTGAGCAGGCACTTATTATGCAGCTCAGCAAGCAAAAATCATGGAGCTGAGCAAGCAGGAATCACGCAGCTCAGCAGGCAATAATCAAGAAGCTGAGCAGGCAGGAATCACGCAGCTCAGCAGGCAATAAATATGGAGCTGAGCAAGCAGGAATCACGCAGCTCAGCAGGCAATAATCAAGAAGCTGAGCAGGCAGGAATCACGCAGCTTAGCAGGCAATAATCATGGAGCTGAGCAGACTGTAATGAAGTGGCTAAGCAGACTCTAATCACGTCACTCAGCCGGCTCCTAACCCGGTCTTGAGCAGGCACTAATCACGCAGCTGAGCAGGGACTAATCACACAGCTGATCAGGCACGAGTCAGGCAGCTGAGCAGGGATTAAGCATGCAGCTGAGCAAGCGCTAATCCCTTGATTCAGCAGACCCTGATCACGTGACTGAGCAGGCCCTGATCACGTGGCTGAGCATGCACTGATCACGTGACTGAGCATGCACTGATCACGTGACTGAGAGGCACTGATCACGTGACTGAGAGGCACTGATCACGTGACTGAGCATGCACTGATCACGTGACTGAGAGGCACTGATCACGTGACTGAGAGGCGCTGATCACGTGACTGAGGGGCGCTGATCACGTGACTGAGAGGCGCTGATCACGTGGCTATCATGCACTGATCACGTGCTTCAGGAGGCAATAATCAAAGAGCTGAGCAGGCACTAATCACTTGGCTAAGAGGGCACTAATCACGGAGAGGAGCAGGAAATCGTCAAGGAGCTGAGCAAACTGTAATGAAGTGGTTAAGCAGACTCTAAACACGTGACGCAGCAGGCTCTACACCCGTGACTGAGCAGACACAATTTGGGCAGCTCAGCAGACACCAATGGTGCAGCTCAGCAGACACAAATGGTGCAGCTCAGCAGACACCAATCATGCAGCTCAGCAGGCAATACTCATGGAGCTGAGCAGGCAGGAATCACTCAGCTCAGCAGGCAAAGATCAAGGAGCTGAGCAGGCACGAATCTCGCAGCTCAGCTGGCAAAAATCAAGGAGCTGAGCAGACTGCCATTAAGTGGCTAAGCAGACTCTAAACACGTGACTCAGCAGGCTTGACACCCGTGACTGAGCACACACGAATCTTGCAGCCCAGCAGACAATACTCCCTGAGCAGGCAGGAATCACGCAGCTCAGCAGACAGTAATCAAGGAGCTGAGCAGGCACGAATCACGCAGCTCAGCAGGCAATAATCCTGGAGCTGAGCAAGCAGGAATCACGCAGCTCAGCAGGCAATAATCAAGAAGCAGAGCAGGCAGGAATCAGGCAGCTCAGCAGCCAATAAGCAAGAAGCTAGCAGTCAGGAATCGCGCAGCTCAGCAGGCAATAATCATGGAGCTGAGCTGGCAGGAATCACGCAACTCAGCAGGCAATACTCACGGACCTGAGCAGGCAGGAATCACGCAACTTAGCAGGCAATAATTGGAGCTGAAGGCTGTAATGAACTGGATAAGCAGACTCTAATCACGTGATTCAGCCGGCTCCTCTCTGGGACTGAGCAGGCACTTATTATGCAGCTCAGCAAGCAAAAATCATGGAGCTGAGCAAGCAGGAATCACGCAGCTCAGCAGGCAATAATCAAGAAGCTGAGCAGGCAGGAATCACGCAGCTCAGCAGGCAATAAATATGGAGCTGAGCAAGCAGGAATCACGCAGCTCAGCAGGCAATAATCAAGAAGCTGAGCAGGCAGGAATCACGCAGCTTAGCAGGCAATAATCATGGAGCTGAGCAGACTGTAATGAAGTGGCTAAGCAGACTCTAATCACGCCACTCAGCCGGCTCCTAACCCGGTCTTGAGCAGGCACTAATCACGCAGCTGAGCAGGGACTAATCACACAGCTGATCAGGCACGAGTCAGGCAGCTGAGCAGGGATTAAGCATGCAGCTGAGCAAGCGCTAATCCCTTGATTCAGCAGACCCTGATCACGTGACTGAGCAGGCCCTGATCACGTGGCTGAGCATGCACTGATCACGTGACTGAGCATGCACTGATCACGTGACTGAGAGGCACTGATCACGTGACTGAGAGGCACTGATCACGTGACTGAGCATGCACTGATCACGTGACTGAGAGGCACTGATCACGTGACTGAGAGGCGCTGATCACGTGACTGAGGGGCGCTGATCACGTGACTGAGAGGCGCTGATCACGTGGCTATCATGCACTGATCACGTGCTTCAGGAGGCAATAATCAAAGAGCTGAGCAGGCACTAATCACTTGGCTAAGAGGGCACTAATCACGGAGAGGAGCAGGAAATCGTCAAGGAGCTGAGCAAACTGTAATGAAGTGGTTAAGCAGACTCTAAACACGTGACGCAGCAGGCTCTACACCCGTGACTGAGCAGACACAATTTGGGCAGCTCAGCAGACACCAATGGTGCAGCTCAGCAGACACAAATGGTGCAGCTCAGCAGACACCAATCATGCAGCTCAGCAGGCAATACTCATGGAGCTGAGCAGGCAGGAATCACTCAGCTCAGCAGGCAAAGATCAAGGAGCTGAGCAGGCACGAATCTCGCAGCTCAGCTGGCAAAAATCAAGGAGCTGAGCAGACTGCCATTAAGTGGCTAAGCAGACTCTAAACACGTGACTCAGCAGGCTTGACACCCGTGACTGAGCACACACGAATCTTGCAGCCCAGCAGACAATACTCCTGGAGCTGAGCAGGCAGGAATCACGCAGCTCAGCAGACAGTAATCAAGGAGCTGAGCAGGCACGAATCACGCAGCTCAGCAGGCAATAATCCCTGAGCAAGCAGGAATCACGCAGCTCAGCAGGCAATAATCAAGAAGCAGAGCAGGCAGGAATCAGGCAGCTCAGCAGCCAATAAGCAAGAAGCTAGCAGTCAGGAATCGCGCAGCTCAGCAGGCAATAATCATGGAGCTGAGCTGGCAGGAATCACGCAACTCAGCAGGCAATACTCACGGACCTGAGCAGGCAGGAATCACGCAACTTAGCAGGCAATAATAATTGGAGCTGAAGGCTGTAATGAACTGGATAAGCAGACTCTAATCACGTGATTCAGCCGGCTCCTCTCTGGGGACTGAGCAGGCACTTATTATGCAGCTCAGCAAGCAAAAATCATGGAGCTGAGCAAGCAGGAATCACGCAGCTCAGCAGGCAATAATCAAGAAGCTGAGCAGGCAGGAATCACGCAGCTCAGCAGGCAATAAATATGGAGCTGAGCAAGCAGGAATCACGCAGCTCAGCAGGCAACAATCAAGAAGCTGAGCAGGCAGGAATCACGCAGCTTAGCAGGCAACAATCATGGAGCTGAGCAGACTGTAATGAAGTGGCTAAGCAGACTCTAATCACGTCACTCAGCCGGCTCCTAACCCGGTCTTGAGCACGCACTAATCACGCAGCTGAGCAGGGACTAATCACACAGCTGATCAGGCACGAGTCAGGCAGCTGAGCAGGGATTAAGCATGCAGCTGAGCAAGCGCTAATCCCTTGATTCAGCAGACCCTGATCACGTGACTGAGCAGGCCCTGATCACGTGGCTGAGCATGCACTGATCACGTGACTGAGCATGCACTGATCACGTGACTGAGAGGCACTGATCACGTGACTGAGAGGCACTGATCACGTGACTGAGCATGCACTGATCACGTGACTGAGAGGCACTGATCACGTGACTGAGAGGCGCTGATCACGTGACTGAGGGGCGCTGATCACGTGACTGAGAGGCGCTGATCACGTGGCTATCATGCACTGATCACGTGCTTCAGGAGGCAATAATCAAAGAGCTGAGCAGGCACTAATCACTTGGCTAAGAGGGCACTAATCACGGAGAGGAGCAGGAAATCGTCAAGGAGCTGAGCAAACTGTAATGAAGTGGTTAAGCAGACTCTAAACACGTGACGCAGCAGGCTCTACACCCGTGACTGAGCAGACACAATTTGGGCAGCTCAGCAGACACCAATGGTGCAGCTCAGCAGACACAAATGGTGCAGCTCAGCAGACACCAATCATGCAGCTCAGCAGGCAATACTCATGGAGCTGAGCAGGCAGGAATCACTCAGCTCAGCAGGCAAAGATCAAGGAGCTGAGCAGGCACGAATCTCGCAGCTCAGCTGGCAAAAATCAAGGAGCTGAGCAGACTGCCATTAAGTGGCTAAGCAGACTCTAAACACGTGACTCAGCAGGCTTGACACCCGTGACTGAGCACACACGAATCTTGCAGCCCAGCAGACAATACTCCTGGAGCTGAGCAGGCAGGAATCACGCAGCTCAGCAGACAGTAATCAAGGAGCTGAGCAGGCACGAATCACGCAGCTCAGCAGGCATAATCCTGGAGCTGAGCAAGCAGGAATCACGCAGCTCAGCAGGCAACAATCAAGAAGCAGAGCAGGCAGGAATCAGGCAGCTCAGCAGCCAATAAGCAAGAAGCTAGCAGTCAGGAATCGCGCAGCTCAGCAGGCAACAATCATGGAGCTGAGCTGGCAGGAATCACGCAACTCAGCAGGCAATACTCACGGACCTGAGCAGGCAGGAATCACGCAACTTAGCAGGCAACAATAATTGGAGCTGAAGGCTGTAATGAACTGGATAAGCAGACTCTAATCACGTGATTCAGCCGGCTCCTCTCTGGGGACTGAGCAGGCACTTATTATGCAGCTCAGCAAGCAAAAATCATGGAGCTGAGCAAGCAGGAATCACGCAGCTCAGCAGGCAATAATCAAGAAGCTGAGCAGGCAGGAATCACGCAGCTCAGCAGGCAATAAATATGGAGCTGAGCAAGCAGGAATCACGCAGCTCAGCAGGCAACAATCAAGAAGCTGAGCAGGCAGGAATCACGCAGCTTAGCAGGCAATAATCATGGAGCTGAGCAGACTGTAATGAAGTGGCTAAGCAGACTCTAATCACGTCACTCAGCCGGCTCCTAACCCGGTCTTGAGCAGGCACTAATCACGCAGCTGAGCAGGGACTAATCACACAGCTGATCAGGCACGAGTCAGGCAGCTGAGCAGGGATTAAGCATGCAGCTGAGCAAGCGCTAATCCCTTGATTCAGCAGACCCTGATCACGTGACTGAGCAGGCCCTGATCACGTGGCTGAGCATGCACTGATCACGTGACTGAGCATGCACTGATCACGTGACTGAGAGGCACTGATCACGTGACTGAGAGGCACTGATCACGTGACTGAGCATGCACTGATCACGTGACTGAGAGGCACTGATCACGTGACTGAGAGGCGCTGATCACGTGACTGAGGGGCGCTGATCACGTGACTGAGAGGCGCTGATCACGTGGCTATCATGCACTGATCACGTGCTTCAGGAGGCAATAATCAAAGAGCTGAGCAGGCACTAATCACTTGGCTAAGAGGGCACTAATCACGGAGAGGAGCAGGAAATCGTCAAGGAGCTGAGCAAACTGTAATGAAGTGGTTAAGCAGACTCTAAACACGTGACGCAGCAGGCTCTACACCCGTGACTGAGCAGACACAATTTGGGCAGCTCAGCAGACACCAATGGTGCAGCTCAGCAGACACAAATGGTGCAGCTCAGCAGACACCAATCATGCAGCTCAGCAGGCTCATGGAGCTGAGCAGGCAGGAATCACTCAGCTCAGCAGGCAAAGATCAAGGAGCTGAGCAGGCACGAATCTCGCAGCTCAGCTGGCAAAAATCAAGGAGCTGAGCAGACTGCCATTAAGTGGCTAAGCAGACTTAAACACGTGACTCAGCAGGCTTGACACCCGTGACTGAGCACACACGAATCTTGCAGCCCAGCAGACAATACTCCTGGAGCTGAGCAGGCAGGAATCACGCAGCTCAGCAGACAGTAATCAAGGAGCTGAGCAGGCACGAATCACGCAGCTCAGCAGGCAATAATCCTGGAGCTGAGCAAGCAGGAATCACGCAGCTCAGCAGGCAACAATCAAGAAGCAGAGCAGGCAGGAATCAGGCAGCTCAGCAGCCAATAAGCAAGAAGCTAGCAGTCAGGAATCGCGCAGCTCAGCAGGCAATAATCATGGAGCTGAGCTGGCAGGAATCACGCAACTCAGCAGGCAATACTCACGGACCTGAGCAGGCAGGAATCACGCAACTTAGCAGGCAATAATAATTGGAGCTGAAGGCTGTAATGAACTGGATAAGCAGACTCTAATCACGTGATTCAGCCGGCTCCTCTCTGGGGACTGAGCAGGCACTTATTATGCAGCTCAGCAAAAATCATGGAGCTGAGCAAGCAGGAATCACGCAGCTCAGCAGGCAATAATCATGGAGCTGAGCAGGCAGGAATCACGCAGCTCAGCAGGCACAACATGGTAGGAGCTGAGCAAGCAGGAATCACGCAGCTCAGCAGGCACAATCAAGAAGCTGAGCAGGCAGGAATCACGCAGCTTAGCAGGCAATAATCATGGAGCTGAGCAGACTGTAATGAAGTGGCTAAGCAGACTCTAATCACGTCACTCAGCCGGCTCCTAACCCGGTCTTGAGCAGGCACTAATCACGCAGCTGAGCAGGGACTAATCACACAGCTGATCAGGCACGAGTCAGGCAGCTGAGCAGGGATTAAGCATGCAGCTGAGCAAGCGCTAATCCCTTGATTCAGCAGACCCTGATCACGTGACTGAGCAGGCCCTGATCACGTGGCTGAGCATGCACTGATCACGTGACTGAGCATGCACTGATCACGTGAGAGCA